>NC_091988.1:124849943-125149943 GCF_044704955.1 Pristiophorus japonicus | reverse complement strand
ATACCGCACCCTGGTGAAATATATACCGTACCCTGGTGAGATATATCCCACACCCCAGGGAAATATATACCGCACCCAGGGGAGATATATACCGCACCCTGGGGATATATATCCCGCACCCCGGGGAGATATATCCCGCACACCGGGGAGAAATATCCCGCACCCCGGGGAGATATATCCCGCACCCTGGGGAGATATATCCCGCACCCCGGGGAGATATATACAGCACCACGGGGAGATATATCCCGCACCCCGGGGAGATATATTCCGCACCCCGGGGAGAAATATCACGCACCCCGGGGAGATATATCCCGCACCCCGGGGAGATATATACTGCACCCTGGGGAGATTTATCCCGCACCCCGGGGAGATATATCCTGCAATCTGGAGAGATACATCACGCACCCAGGGGAGATATATCCCGCACCCCGGGAAGAAATATACCGCACCCTGGGGAGATATATCCCGCACCGCGGGAAGATATATACTGCACCCTGGGGAGATATATCCCGCATCCCGGGGAGATATATCCCGCACCCTGGGGAGATATATAGAGGAAGCTGCGGAGATATATACCGCACCCTGGGGAGATATATCCCGCATCCCGGGGAGATATATCCTGCTCCCTGGGGAGATATATAGAGGAAGCTGCGGAGATATATACTGCACCCTGTGGAGATATACCCTGCACCCTGGGGAGATATATCCCGACCACAGAGGAGATCTTTACAGCACCGTGGGGAGATATATAGAGTCCCCGGGGAGATTTCTACAGCACCCATGTAAGATATATCCAGAAGCCTGGGGAGATATATCCTGCACACTGGAGAGATATGTACAGCGCCTTATAAACAGAGAAACATAGAAAATAGATGCAGGAGTAGGCCATTCAGCCCTTCGAGCCTGCACCACCATTCAATAAGATCATGGCTGATCATTCACCTCAGTACCCCTTTCCTGCTTTCTCTCCATACTCCTTGATCCCTTTAGCCGTAAGGGCCATATCTAACTCCCTCTTGAATATATCAAATGAACTGGCATCAACAATTCTCTGCGGTAGGGAATTCCACAGGTTAACAACTCTCTGAGTGAAGAAGTTTCTCCTCATCTCAGTCCTAAATGGCCTACCCCTTATCCTAAGACTGTGTCCCCTGGTTCTGGACTTCCCCATCATCGGGAACATTCTTCCCGCATCTAACTTGTCCAGTCCTGTCCGAATCTTATAAGTTTCCATGAGATCCCCTCTCATCCTTCTAAACTCCAGTGAATAAAGGCCCAGTTGATCCATTCTCTCTTCATATGTCAGTCCCGCCATCCCGGGAATCAGCCTGGTGAACCTTCGCTGCACTCCCTCAATAGCAAGAACATCCTTCCTCAGATTAGGAGACCAAAACTGAACACAATATTCCAGGTGAGGCCTCACCAAGGCCCTGTACAACTGCAGTAAGACATCCCTGCTCTTATACTCAAATCCCCTAGCTATGAAGGCCAACATACCATTTGCCTTCTTCACCACCTGCTGTACCTGCATGCCAACTTTCAATGACTGATGAACCATGACACCCAGGTCTCGTTGCACCTCCCCTTTTCCTAATCTGCCGCCATTCAGATAATATTCTGCCTTCGTGTTTTTGCCCCCAAAGTGGATAACCTCACATTTATCCACATTATACTGTATCTGCCATGCATTTGTCCACTCACCTAACCTGTCCAAGTCACCCTGCGGCCTCTTAGTGTCCTGCTCACAGCTCACACCGCAACCCAGTTTAGTGTCATCTGCAAATTTGGAGATATTACACTCAATTCCTTCATCTAAATCGTTAATGTAAATTGTAAAGATCTGGGCTCCCAGCACTGAGCCCTGTGGCACCCCACTAGTCACTGCTTGCCATTCTGAAAAGGACCCGTTCATCCCGACTCTCTGCTTCCTGTCTGCCAATCAGTTCTCTATCCACGTCAGTACATTACCTCCAATACCATGTGCTTTGATTTTGCACACCAATCTCTTGTGTGGGACCTTGTCAAAAGCCTTTTGAAAGTCCAAATACACCACATCCACTGGTTCTCCCTTGTCCACTCTACTAGTTACATCCTCAAAAAATTCCAGAAGATTTGTCAAGCAGGATTTCCCTTTCATAAATCCATGCTGACTTGGACCTATCCTGTCACTGGTTTCCAAATGCGCTGCTATTTCATATTTAATAATTGATTCCAACATTTTCCCCGCTACTGATGTCAGGTTAACCGGTCTATAATTACCTGTTTTCGCTCTTCCTCCTTTTTTAGAAAGTGGTGTTACATTAGCTACCCTCCAGTCCATAGGAACTGATCCAGAGTTGATAGACTGTTGGAAAATGATCACCAATGCATCCATTATTTCTAGGGATACTTCCTTAAGTACTCTGGGATGCAGACTATCAGGCCCCGAGGATTTATTGACCTTCAATCCCATCAATTTCCCGCCGAATGAGGATATCCTTCAGTTCCTCCTTCTCACTTCTCTCGATCCCCTAGTACTTCCGGAAGGTTATTTGTGTCTTCCTTCGTGAAGACAGAACCAAAGTATTTGTTCAACTGGTCTGCCATTTCTTTGTTCCCCATTATAAATTCACCTAAATCTGACTGCAAGGGACCTACGTTTGTCTTCACTAATCTTTTTCTCTTCACATATCTATAGAAGCTTTTGCAGTCAGTTTTTATGTTCCCGGCATGCTTCCTCTCATACTCTCTTTTCCCCCTCCTAATTGAACCCTTTGTCCTCCTCTGCTGAATTCTAAATTTCTCCAGTCCTCAGGGTTGCTGCTATTTCTGGGCAATTTATATGCCTCTTCCTTGGATTTAACACTATCCTTAATTTCCCTTGTTAGCTACGGTTGAGCCACTTTCCCCGTTTTATTTTTATTCCAAACAGGGATGTACAATTGTTGAAGCTCATCCATGTGATCCTTAAATGTTTGCCATTGCCTATCCACCATCAACCCTTTAAGTAGCATTTACCAGTCTATTCTAGCCAATTCACGTCTCATACCATCGAAGTTACCTTTCCTTAAGTTCAGGACCCTAGTCCCTGAATTAACTGTGTCACTCTGCATCTTAATAAAGAATTCTACAATATTATGGTTAATCTTCCCCAAGGGGCCTCGCACAACAAGATTGCTAATTAGTTCTTTCTCAGTACACATCACCCAGTCTAGGATGGCCAGCCCTCTAGTTGGTTCCTCGACATATTGGTCTAGAAAACCATCCCTAATACACTCCAGGAAATCCTCCTCCACCGTATTGCTACCAGTTTGGTTAGCCCAATCTATATATAGATTAAAGTCGCCCATGATAACTGCTGTACCTTTATTGCACGCCTCCCTAATTTCTTGTTTGATGCTGTCCCCAACCTCACTTCTACTGTTTGGTGGCCTGTACACAACTCCCATCAGCGTTTTCTGCCCCTTGGTATCCCGCAGCTCCACCCATACAGATTCCACATCATCCAAGCTAATTTCCTTCCTTACTATTGCGTTAATTTCCTCTTTAACCAGCAACGCTACCCCACCTCCTTTTCTGCACCATTGCTGCACTGAGGCATGGCTGTTGGGAATGTGGGTTGATCCTCTTGATTGACGGTGAGGTCGATTGCTGGTTGGGTGTGTGTTGGTGGATCGATGATGGTGATGCCCTCTTCAAGTTGTTCCTGGTTGTCGGTGATCCAAATGCTTTCTGCACGTTTGTCCATTCAACAGTTTGACTATAAACATTCCATTTCCCTCCTTGGCCAAGACAGTGCCAGTGACCCATTTTGGACCATGACTGTAATTCAGGACAAACACAGAGTCGATAACATCAATTTCACGCGATATAGCTGCACTATCGTGGTACATGTTTTTCTGGTGACGCCGGGTTTCCACGTGATCATTTAGATCCAGGTGGACTAGGGAGAGCCTGGTTTTGAGTGCTCACTTGATTAACAATTCTACAGGGGGAACCCCAGTGAGCGAGTGGGATTGCGTCCGGTAGCTGAGCAGAACCCGAGATAAGCATGTCTGCAAGGAGCCTTCCGTCACGTGTTTCAAGCTCTGCTTGATAGTTTGGACTACCCGTTCCACTTGACCGTTGGATGCGGGCTTAAACGGGCAGACCTGACATGCTTGATGCCATTGTGGGTCATAAACTCGTTGAATTCCGAGCTGGTGAAACACGGTCCATTGTCACTGATGAAGACGTCGGACAAGCCATGGGTGGCGAACATAGCCCGGAGGCTTTCAATGGTGGCAGTGGATGTGCTGGATGATATGATTATGCATTCAATCCATTTAGAGTAAGCGTCCACTACAACTAAAAATATCTTTCTAAGAAAGGGGCCAGCAAAATCCACGCGGATCCTGGACCACGGTTTGGAGGGCCATGACCACAGACTCAATGGAACCTCCCTTGCTGCATTGCTCAGTTGTGAGCACATGTTGCACTGGTGTACGCATGACTCTAAGTCCGAGTCAATGTCGGGCCACCAAACATGCGACCTGGCTGTAGCCGTCATCATGACTATGCCTGGGTGGGTACTGTGTCGGTCGCGTATGAACGTTTCCCTGCCTTTTTTGGCCAAACCACGTGATTACCCCATAAAAGATAATCCGACTGGATGGACTTTTCATCTTTGCATCAGTGAAATGGCTTCCCCGTGACCAGCTCCCCTTGAGGACACAACTTTTTACAAGTGATAGAACAGGATCCTGGCTGGTCCAGGTCCTGATCTGGCAAGCAGTGACGGGTGAACCCTCGCTCTCAAAAGCATCCATGACCAGAAGCAAGTCTGCGGACTGTGCCATTTCCACCCCAGTAGTGGGCAATGGTAGCCGACTGAGGGCATCAGCACAGTTCTCCGTACCTGGTCTGTGGCAGGTAACATAATCATAGGCGGACAATGTTAGTGCCCATCTTTGGATGTGGGATGAAGCATTGGTGTTTATACCTTTGCTTTCTGAAAACAGCAAAGTGAGCGGTTTGTGGTTGGTTTCAAGCTCAAACCGAAGTCCAAATAGGTTTAGGTGCATTTTCTTAGCCCCATATATACTTGCTAACATCTCTTTCTTGACCACACTGTAGGCTCTTTTAGCCTTAGATAGACGTCTAGACGCGTATGCAATCGGTTGAAGTTTGTCCGATACGTTAGTTTGCTGTAACACACAGGTGACCCCGTACAATGATGTATCATAAGCTAGCATTCATCGTTTACAGTACAAGTAACTTATTGGAACAAAGTAGGTTTCTGGCCTTCTCAAGGGCTGTCTCTTGAGATTTACCCCAAACCCAGTCGTCACCCTTATGTAGCAACATGTGCAAGGGTTCCAGCAAAGTGCTTAACCCGGGTAGAAAGTTACCAAAATAGTTGAGGAGTCCCAGGATCAAACGCAGCTCCATCATTCTTGATAGCTCTGTCTTTGAGTCCATGGGTCTGATGCCGTCTGCCACAATCCTTCTCCCCAAAAATTCAACCTCTGGCATCAGGAAAACACACTTGGAGCATTTCAGCCTGAGTCCCACTCTGTCTAGTCTACTTGGAACCTCTTACAGGGCCTGATAGTCTGCATCGCAGAGTACTTAAGGAAGTGGCCCTAGAAATAGTGGATGCATTGGTGATCATTTTCCAACAGCCTATCGACTCTGGCTCAGTTCCTATGGACTGGAGGTTAGCTAATGTAACACCACTTTTTAAGAAAGGAGAGAGAATGAAAATGGAGAATTATAGACCGGTTAGCCTGACATCAGTAGCGGGGAAAATGTTGGAATCAGTTATTAAAGATGAAATAGCAGCACATTTGGAAAGCAGTGATGGGATCAGTCCAAGTCAGCATGGAATTATGAAAGGGAAATCATTCTTGACAACTCTTCTAGAATTTTTTGAGGATGTAACTAGTAGAGTGGACAAGGGAGAACTCATGGATGTGGTGTATTTGGACTTTCAAAAAGCTTTTGACAAGTTCCCACACAAGAGATTGGTGTGCAAAATTAAAGCACATGGTATTGGGGGTAATGTATTGACATGGATAGAGAACTGGTTGGCAGACAGGAAGCAGAGAGTCGGGATAAATGGGTCCTTTTCAGAATGGCAGGTAGTGCCTAGTGGAGTGCTGCAGGGCTCAGTGCTGGGACCCCAGCTATTTACAATATACATTAATAATTTGGATGAAGGAATTGAGTGTAATATCTCCAAGTTTGCAGATGACAATAAACTGGGTGGCTGTGTGAGCTGTGAGGAGGACGCTAAGAGGCCGCAAGGTGCATAGGACAGGTTAGGTGAGTGGGCCAATCCATGGCAGATGCAGTATAATGTGGATAAATGTGAGGTTATCCACTTTGGTGGCAAAAACATGAAGGAAGAATATTATCTGAATGGCGGAAGATTTGTAAAAGGGGAGGTGCAACGAGACCTGGGTGTCATGGTTCATCAGTCATTGAAAGTTGGCATGCAGGGACAGCAGGTGGTGAAGAAGGCAAATGGTGTGTTGGCCTTCATAGCTCGGGGATTTGAGTATAGGAGTAGGGACAGGGCCTTGGTAAGACCTCATATTGCAGCTGTACAGGGCCTTGGTAAGACCTCATATTATGTTCAGTTTTGGTCTCCTAATCTGAGGAAGGACATTCTTGCTATTGAGGGAGTGCAGCGAAGGTTCACCAGACTGATTCCCGGGATGGCAGGACTGACATATGAGGAGAGACTGGATAGACTGTATCTGTATTCACTGGAGTTTAGAAGAATGAGAGGGGATCTCATAGAAACATATAAGATTCTGACAGGACTGGACAGGTTAGGTGCAGGAAGAATGTTCCCGATGTTGGAGGAGTCCAGAACCAGGGTCACAGTCTAAGGATAAGGGGTAGGCCATTTAGGACCGAGATGAGGAGAAACTACTTCACTCAGAGAGTTGTTAACCTGTGGAATTCTCTTCCGCAGAGAGTTGTTGATGCCAGTTCGTTAGATATGTTCAAGTGGGAATTGAATATGGCCCTTACAGGGATCAAGGGGAATGGAGAGAAAGCAGGAAAGGGGTACTGAGGTGAATGATCAGCCATGATCTTATTGAATGGTGGTGCAGGCTCGAAGGGCCGAATGGCCTACTCCTGCACCTATTTTCTATGTTTCTATATTTCTATGTTTCAAGGTTGTGCAGGTGTTTGGTGGTGTCACGACCGGTGATCAGGATGTTGTCTTGAAACACAACTGTGCGCGAACTGATTTCAGCAGACTCTCCATGTTCCTCTGGAAGTTGGCAGGAGCCGAGATAATCCCAGAAGGGCAGGTGTGATATATAAACAGTCCTTTGTGCGTGTTGATGCACGTCAATCTTTTTGAAGATTCAGCTAACTCCCGTGTCATGTAGGCGGAGGTTAGGTCTAACTTGGTGAACAACTTCACCGTGCCATCGCTTTTCAACACCTGAACAATAGGACTGGCCCACTTGTTGAACCCGACTGGCGATATGACTCTCTCTCGTTGAAGTCTGTCTCCCTCATCATATATGGAACCTCTCGAGCCTTGTGATGAACGGGCCTTGCATGGGGGATTGGATGGATCTTGACCTTGGCGCCTGTGAAGTTGCCGATGCCTGGTTCAAATAGCGACGGAAACTTGCTCAGCACTTGGGCGCACGAGGCATCATCCACTGAAGATAGTGCTTTGATGTCGTCCCAGTTCCATCGAATCTTTCCCAGCCAGCTTCTGCCGAACAGCGTTGGGCCATCGCCTGTTACAATCCACAGTGATAAATCATGCACAGCTCCATCTTACGATACCTTAACTGCCACACTGCTAATGACTGGTATGGGCTCTTTAGTGTAGGTGCGCAGCTTTGTCTGAATCGGGCTCAGTTTGGGCCTTTATGCCTTGTTTCCCCACAGTTTCTCAAAAGCCTTCTGACTCATAATTGACTGACTCGCCCCCGTGTCCAACTCCATTGATACCGGAATACCGTTCAATTTGACTTTCAGCATAATAAGCTGGCTCTTGGTGGTGAAGGTGTGTACCCCATACCCTTCTTCCTTGGGTTGAGTTGCCTCTCTTGTTTGTTCTGCGTGATCCGCGCCGGATCGATCAGCCTCTGCCGACTCTGCCACATGGTGAGTCGCAGCACTCTTGCACATTCGCTGGAGGTGCCCCATTGTTTCGTAGCCTTTGCACACGTAGTGCTTGAATCGACATTGATGGGCTCGATAATTAACCCTGCAGCGCCAACATGGTGCTAATGGATTTACATTCACGCCCGATGGCGGACTCTAAGTCATCCTAGGTCTTGCAGATGCAGACGTGTAGGTCCTGCCATATGCAGTTCTGCCTGCTAGCGACGTTATTTTATGCACAGTACTTGCCGGTGAGCTTCGATGCTGGGAAGATATCTGTCTGGTATTATCGCTCGTGGATATGAATGCCTGGGCTATCGTGATGGCCTTCCTCAGGTCTAGGGATTCGGCAGACAGCAGCTTGCAAAGAATGACCTCGTGGCCGATGCCAAGCACAAAAAAGTCCCGCAGCATTTCTCCCAAAAATCGCGCAAATTCGCAAGTTCCCGCAAGGCGTCTCAGGTCCGCGGCATAACTCACCACGTCCTGGCCCTCGGAGCGGTGGTGCATGTGGAAGCGATACCTGGTCATTAAGACGCTCTCCTTCAGCTTGAAATGGTTCTGAACCAGCGTACACAACTCTGTATCTGTCTTCTCCACTGGTTTCTCCGGTGCTAGCAGATTCTTGATGTGGCCGTATATTGTGGACCCACACACGGTGAGGAGAATCGCCCCGCGCTTAATCGCTTTATCGTCCCCATCCAGCTCGTTGGCCACGAAGTACTGGTCGAGATGCTCAACGAAGGCTTCCCGATCATCACCCTCTACAAATCTCACTAAAATACCAACGGCAGCCATGACCACGTGATAGTGCGTAATCTGTTACTCGTCGCTAATTGTTAAGTATGGAAGAACACCAAGACTGAGTACTGTGAGCTAAAACTGATGTGACCTTAGTCTCGTTAATACAACTCCAGAGTTCCTAAGCAGCATGACAGACAACCTTCTATACTCCCTTGCACGAGGTGTGCAGGTGACCCTTGGGCCTCCAACAGTTGCGTCCTCTGGTGGCAAGTCTTACACAGTTACAATGTTTACAAACATAACAGGGACCTCATTGAGTTGTATAAAATTTTGAGGGGCCTGTATATAGTGGATAGTAAGGGCCTATTTCCCTTGGTAGAGGGGTCAATTACGAGGGGGCATAGTTTTAAGGTGGTCGGTGGAAGGTTCAGAGGGGATTTGAGGGGAAGATTATTCATGCAGAGCGTTGTGGGGGTCTGGAACTCACTACCTGGAAGTGTAGTACCCTCACCACATTTAAAAGGTGCTTGAATGGGCACTTGTAATGCCGTGATGTGCAGGGTTACGGACCTCGAGCTGGTAAGTGGGATTAGACTGGATAACCTCTTGTTGGCTGGTGCAGATACGATGGTATGTACTGAAGGGAATTGAATACAGCCAGGGTGATCTCCTGGACTAGTTTCGATCGCCTGGATGGGTCGGAGAGGAATTTTCCCAGATTTTTTCCCCCAATTGGCCTGGGTTTTATCTGTTTTTTTGCCTCTCCCAGGAGATCACATGGCTCCGGTTGGGGTGGAGTGTAGAATGATTCGGTGCAGGGGGTGTCGCAGTTGTGTGGGGCGGACTGGTTGGGCTGGGTGCTCTTTACATTGTTCATAGGTTTATATGTAACCTTCAGGGCTGTTGGCCGAGGGCCATGTGGCTCTTTGTCGGCCGGCGTGGACACGATGGACCGAAATGGCCTCCTTCCGCGCTGTAAATTTCTATGTTTCTATGATTCCTGGGATGGGGGGGGGTTGTCCTATGAGGAGAGATTGAGCAGACTGGGCTGATATTCTCGAGAGTTTAGAAGAATGAGAGGTGATTTCATTGAAACATACACAATTCTTACAGGGCTAGTCAGGGTAGATACAGGGAGGGTGGTGTCTCTGGCTCTGATCAGGGTTCAGTCTCAGGATAAGGGGTCAGCTAGTTCGGACTGAGATGAGGAGAAACTTCTTCACTCAGAGGGCGATGAATCTCTGAAATTCTCTACCCCAGAGGGCTATGGAGGCTCAGTCTTTGAGTATATTTAAGACAGAGATCGATAGATTTTTGGATATTAAGGGAATCAAAGGATATGGGGACAGTGCAGGAAAGTGGAGTTAAGGTACAAGATCAGCCATTATCTTATTGAATGGCGGAGCAGGCTCGAGGGGCCGAATGGCCTACTGCTGCTCCTAATTCTTATGTTCTTATATATCCAGCACCCAGGGGTGATAAATCCAGCACATTGGGGAGATATCGTCAGCGCCCTCGAGAGATATATCCAGCACCCTGGAGAGATATATCCAGCACCCTGGGGAGATATATCCAGCACCCTGGGGAGATATATGCAGCACCCGGGGGAGATATAGCCCGCACCCTGGGAAGATATATCCCATACCTTGGGGAGATATAACCTGCACCCTGGGGAGATATATGCAGCACCATGAGAAGATATATACAGCACCCTGGGGAGATATATCCAGTACCCTGGGGAGATATATACAGGTCCGCAAGGGAGATATTCTTAAGAGACACGTGGAAGATAACCTCAGCCCCCATGAGTGATACACAGACCACAATGGAGAGAATCCATCGCTCAGGGCAGATATGCTCAGTCCCAGATGGGGATACCCTCAGAACCCAGGGAAGTTATCCTCATGACACCAGCACATAAACCCTCAGGACCCAGGGCAGTGTCCTCGGCCCAACCATCTTCAGCTGTTTCATCAATGACCTTCCCTCCATCATAAGGTCAGAAGTGGGGATGTTCGCTGATGACTGCACAGAGTTCAGTTCCATTCGCAACTCCTCAGATAATGGAGCAGTCCATACCCGCATGCAGCAAGACCTGGACAACATTCAGGCTTGGGCTGATAAGTGGCAAGTAACATTCGCGCCACACAAGTGCCAGGCAATGACCATCTCCAACAAGCGAGAGTCTAACCACTGCCCCTTGACATTCAACGACATTACCATCGCCGAATCCCCCACCATCAACATCCTGGGGGTCACCATTGACCAGAAACTTAACTGGACCAGCCACATAAATACTGTGACAACAAGAGCAGGTCAGAGGCTGAGTATTCTGCAGCGAGTGTCTCACCTCCTGACTCCCCAAAGCCTTTCCACCATCTACAAGACACAAGTCAGAGTGTGATGGAATACTCTCCACTTGCCTGGGTGAGTGCAGCTCCAACAACACTCAAGAAGGGTGACTTGGAGAGGTTAGGTGAGTGGGCTAATGCATGGCAGATGCAGTATAATGTGGATAAATGTGAGGTTATCCACTTTGGGGGCAAAAATACGAAGACAGAATATTATCTGAATGGCGGCAGATTAGGAAAAGGGGAGGTGCAATGAAACCTCAGTGTCATGGTTCATCAGTCATTGAAAGTTGGCATACAGGTGCAGCAGGCGGTGAAGAAGGCAAATGGTATGTTGGCCTTCATAGCTAGGGGATTTGAGTATAGGAGCAGGGAAGCCTTGGTGATGCCTCACCTGGAATATTGTGTTCAGTTTTGGTCTCCTAATCTGAGGAAGGATGTTCTTGCTATTGAGGGAGTGCAGCGAAGGTTCACCAGACTGATTCTCGGGTTGGCTGGACTGACATATGAGGAGAGGCTGGATCAACTGGGTCTTTATACATAGGAGTTTAGAAGGATGAGAGGGGATCTCATAGAAACTTATAAGATTCTGATGGGATCGGACTGGTTAGATCCGGGTAGAATGTTCCCGATGTTGGGGAAGTCCAGAACCAGGGGACACAGTCTTAGGATAAGGGTTAGGCCATTTAGGACTGAGATGAGGAGAAACTTCTTCACTGAGAGTTGTTCACCTGTGGAATTCCCTGCCGCAGAGAGTTGTTGATGCCAGTTCATTGGATATATTCAAGAGGGAGTTAGATATGGTCCTTATGGCTAAAGGGATCAAGGGGTATGGAGAGAAAGCAGGAAAGGGGTACTGAGGGAATGATCAGCCGTGATCTTATTGAATGGTGGTGCAGGCTCGAAGGGCCGAATGGCTTACTCCTGCACCTATTTTCTATGTTTCTATGTTTCTATTGATACAGGGTTAGATGTGAGAGTGGGGCACTGGAGTTAGATTGGGATTGATACAGGTCTATGGAGAGTGTGTGGGGAAGTGGGACTGGTTTGGGATTTTTATAGTGCTATGGGGCGAGAGTGGGACGGTGTGATTAGTTTGGGATTGATACAGAGCTATGGAGAGAGAATGGGGCGGTGTGATTAGTTTGGGACTGAAGCAGGGCAAGGGGAGAGAGTGCAGCAGTGGAATTAGTTTGGGATTGATACACGGCTATGGAGAGAGAGCAGGGCAGTGGGATTGGTTTGAGATTGATGTCGGACTAGGGTGGAGAATGTGGAAGTGGGACTGGTTTGGGATTGATACAGGCCTATTGAGAGAGAGTGAGGCAGTGTGATTAGCTTCGGATTGTTACAGGGCTATTGGAAGAGAGTGGGGCAGTGGGATTTTTGGGGGATTGATGCAGGGCTCGGGGAGAGAATCAGGCAGTAGGATTAGTTAGGATTAGATACAGGGCTAGAGGCGAGAGTGGGGCAGTGGAATTAGATTGGGATTGATACAGGGCTGTGGGGAGAGAGTGGGGCAATGGGATTAGTTTGAGATTGATATAGGACTATTGGGAGAGAGTGGGACAGTGGGATTGGTTTGGGATTGGCACAGGGCTATTGGGAGAGAGTGAGGCAGTGGGATTAGTTTGTGAGTGATGCAGGGTTAATTGGTAGAGAGTGACACAGTGGGATTGGTTTGGGATTAATGCAGGTCTATGGGGGGAGAGCAGGGCAGTGGGATTAGTTTGGGATTGATACAGGGCTATGGGGAGAGAGCAGGGTGGTGCGTAGTTTGGTATTGATACAGGGCTAGGGGAGGGTGTGGGGCAGTGGGATTCATTTGGGAATGATACAGACCTTAGGGAGAGAGCAGGGCAATGCGATTAGTTTGGGATTGATACAGGGCTTGGGCGGGATGGGGGGGAGCGGGGCAATGGGAGCGGGGCAGTGGGATTAGTTTGGGATTGATGTAGGGCTATGGGGAGGTTGGGGCAGTGGAATTAGTTTGAGATTGATGCAGGATATGGAGAGAGTATGGGGCAGTGGGATTCGTTTGGGATTTAAACAGGGCTGTGGTGTGAGGAAGGGGCAGCAGTATTAGTTTGGGATTAATGAAGGACTGTGGAGATAGAGATGGGCTGTGGGATTAATTTAGGATATATAGGGCTATAGGGAGAGAGTGGGGCAGTGGGATTAGATTGGGATTAATACAGGGTTATTGGGAGAGAGTGGCACAGTGTGATTAATTTGGGATGGATACAGGGTCATTGGGAGAAAGCGCGGCAGTAGGACTGGTTTGAGATTGATACAGGGCTATGGGGAGTTAGTGGGCAAGTGGGATTAGTTTGGGATAGATGCATGACTATGTGTAAGAGTGGGGGAGTGAAATTAATTTGGGATTGTTACATGGCTGTGGGAGAAGAGCGAGGCAGTGGTATTAGTTTGGGATTGATACAGGGCTATAGGGAGTGAGTGGGGCAGTGGGATTAGTTTGGGATTGATACAGGGCTATAGGGAGTGAGCAGGTCAGTGGGATTAGTTTGGGATTGATACAGGGCTATGGAGAGAGAGCGGAGCAGTGGGATTAGTTTGGGATTGATAGAAGGCTATGGGGAGAGAGCAGCACAATGGGATTAGTTTGGGATTGATACAGGGTAAGGTGTGAGAGTGGGGCACAGGAATTAGATTGGGATTGATACAGGGCCATGGGGAGAGAGCAAGACAATGCGATTAGTTTGGGATTGATACAGGACTGTGGGAAGAGACTGGGGCAATGAAATTAGTTTGAGGTTGATGCAGGTCTATGGATAGAGAAAGCAGGGCAGTGGGATTAGTTTGGCATTAATATATGACTATTGGGAGAGATTGGGGCAGTGGGATTGTTTTAGGATTGATAGAGGGCAAGAGGAGAGATTGGGGCAGTGGGATTAGTTTTGGATTGATACACGGCTGTGGGGAGAGAGTGAGGCAGTGGGATTAGTATGGGATTGGCATAGGGCTATGGGGAGAGAGCGGGGCAGTGGAATTAGTTTGCGATCTCCTCTCTCACCGTTAAACCCATCCCACTCTCCTCTCACACCATTAAACCAATCTACACCTCCTCTCGCACCATTAAAACATTCCCCCTCTCCTCTCTCACCACTAAACCCATCCCCACGCAGGAGTCCACCCCCAAGTGACTGATGTACTGACTGCTCAGGAAAATGGTCACTTTCAAACCAGCTTCTCCTGTTCTTGCTGGGCCAAGACCTGACACATTAACTTTTGCTGTCTCTTCTTCTTCCGCCGTCTTTTCTCCTCCATCACCAGACATGGCAAATAGATCACAATGATCAATTGGATTATGACCAGCACACGAGGCACGATTCTTATCCAAGGATTTATCTCAACTGCCATTCCACAATTCCATGGTGTTTCCACCATGGGACAATTTAATGTTTTGTATCATTCCCCACTTCATTTTGTCTTTGTTTTAATTCCCACAATGCATGCTGGGTTACATTAAAATCATTCAGTAATTTAGTTATTTTAGCCTGACCTTTGGGTTCAATGTATATCATATCCAAACTTACTAATAACTTCTTCCAAATTAGAGAGTGTGTCTGATACATCGATATCAGTTTCCTTTCCTCAGTGTAAGGGTTGTGGGATCCTATATCCTATCAATACCACATGAGCAGGCTCAATACAAAAGGTTGGTTGTATAACTGGGCATGTCAAATTATTTCCAGAAATAAAACATTTTACAGTCGCGGCTAGACAATACATTCCATTCCCTCTATAAGCAGAGTTAACATCTCCGTGTCCTCCTGATGTGGATTGCATGGTACAATTTGCCCTCTTCCCTGAGAATCCACATGCTGATCCTTCATGGTCATGTAGTCTATAGGGACAAATTATTGTCTCTCTCACTTGCTGAAATCCCACCCAGGTCTGTGGGAATCCATCAACCTGCTCCATCCACGGAGGCATTATGGGCTACATCAGGACCACTGTCTCAGTGCTCTGTCACTGTTTGGGTTCCATACAAAACATGTCCAATGTTTTCTACTCTAAACAGAGGATATCCGTGATGTTTGGAGTTATCAGAGAGAATTTCAATATTCCTACCCCTGTATTCGTTGGTGCCGTTTTTAACTGATATATAGTTATAGTTTGATGGGTTATTTCTTTTTTACTCGCACTCTTTCCTGCTCCATTATTCCCAAACGCACTATGCTTACTGTAACATCGGCCTTCGCATCGCTTATTCCAATTGGGCTAACAGTAGACTACACCGTCACTCACAGAACGATTGGTTTTGTACAATCTTACAGATACAGCCAGTTCTACACTTAATCTTTCCATTCCAGGTTTTCCCGGTGCAGGTGTGAGCAGTATTACATCTGTGGCATTACGTAATTTAGGTATTGTGCACTTGTTACCATCTGCGGGTGGCTCAAAACTGCATTTTACACAAATTTGTCTCTCTTCCTTTACATCTATCACATTTACCAAGGCTAAATTACCCTTGCACCCCACTGCCCCTGTTTCAGAGCTGTTATTACTGTCACAAGGACATACAGAGTGTTTCAGCTTCAGCTCTTTCCCCAATGACACCAATCTGTTTCAGAACTCACACTTTCACACCACACCATTCCAACCTCTTCCTCCTTTTCCCTTTCTCTCGGTAAAATAAAATAAACAAAGGTTCGCTCTGTGTTGGCCCCTATTACACTATCCAGGCTACGCAGATTGGTTAAAAAAAGTAACTTATTCCTTTACAGACGTTACATGCGTGCCCTTGGCATTCATGACTATTTGAAGAGATTTTGATGCTGTGCCAGCCAGCGTATTTCACGTAAATCCTCCCAAAACATTGGGTTCGCCGCTAGACTAATTGGATCTCCGTGAATTCTTTGCATGGGCCACGGTATGCGACGCCCCTTAGGGTTCCAGGTGTTCCCCTGTCGTTCCTCTTTTTCCTAATGTGAAAACCTCACACTGTGAAAGCCTCACATCCCGAAAGAGAGACACTCACACAATTTAAAATAACCAGAATTTCACTGTTGCCACAATGAAAGTCTGGTTTTAATTGGTTAATCACCTCAAAAACTCCAATTTATAATTTCAAGGAATCTTTAGTAACCAAATTAAGAAGGCAGTGCTTTGTTACAATTAGAATTGATTTAAAACAAAACCACACATTTTAATTAACAAACTTAACAGCACACAAAGGGTTAAACCGCTTTAGCTTTGGCACAGAAAAGTGGGTGGAGCTAAAATAAACGTAAAAGACACCTTTTCGCACAAAGACAGACTTTCACACAATGAATTCTCAAACAGCCACCACAGCAAACTTTTCTCTCAGCACAAAGTCTGGCAGCTTAAGTGTTGGTTTCACTTTCAAGCTTCTTTTTTTGTCTTTTAAACAAAAGCAGGAAAATGGTAAAAAAAAATCTCAAAGCTCTTTATCTGAATTCGTAACAAAATAGATGAGTTAACGGCACAAATAGATACAAATGGGTATGATCTCATTGCCATTACAGAAACGTGGTTGCAAGGTGACCAAGGCTGGGAACTACTTTGACAATTCGGAAGGACAGACAGAAAGGAAAAGGAAATGGGGTAGCTCTGTTAATAAAGGATAGGAATCAGTGTGTTAGTGAGAAACGATATTGGCTAAGAAGATCAAGATGTTGAATCAGTTTGGGTGGAGATAAGGAATAATAAGGGGAAAAAGTTGCTGGTGGGCGTAGTCTATAGGCCCCCTAACAGTAGTTACACTGTTGGACGGAGTATAAATCAGGAAATAATGGAGGTTTGTAAAAAAGGAATGCAATAATCATGGGTGATTTTAACCTTCATATTGATTGGACACAGCAAATTGGCCAGGTTAGCCTTGAGGAAGAGTTCATAGAGTGTATCCGGGATAGTTTCCTTGAACAGTACGTTGCGGAACCAACCAGGGAGCAGGCTATCTTAGATCTGGTACTGTGTAATGAGACAGGATTAATAAACGATCTCCTAGTAAAAGATCCTCTAGGAATGAGTGACCATAACATGGTTGAATTTCAAATTCAGTTGGAGGGTGAGAAATTTGGATCTCAAACCAATGGCCTAAGCTTAAATAAAGGAGACTACAAAGGTATGAGGGCAGTGTTGGCTAAAGTGGACTGGGAAAATAGATTAAAGTATGGGACAGTTGATGAGCAGTGGAAGACATTTAAGGAGATATTTATAAATCGCAACAAAAATATATCCCAATGAGAAGGAAAGACTGTAAGAAAAGGGATAACCATCCGTGGCTAACGAATGAAATAAGGGAGGGTATCAAATTGAAAGCAAGGGCATACAATGTGGCTATGTCTCGTGGGAGGCCAGAGGATTGGGAAACTTTTAAAAGCCAGCAAAGAATGACTAAAAAAATAATAAAGAGAGGGAAGATAGTTTATGAAAGTAGACTAGTACGAAATATAAAAACAGATAGTACAGGTGCATGAAAAGGAAAAGAGTGGCTAAAGGAAATGTTGGTCCCAAAGAGGCCCTTACGGCCAAAGGGATCAAGGGGTGTGGAGAAAAAGCAGGAAAGGGGTACTGAGGTTGAATGATCAGCCATGATCGTATTGAATGGTGGTGCAGGCTCAAAGGGCCGAATGGCCTGCTCCTGCACCTAATTTCTATGTTTCTATGTTTCTATGTTTCTATGAGACTGGGGAATTAATAATGGGGAACAGGGAAATGGCAGAGACGTTGAACAAATATTTTGTGTCGGACTTCATGGTAGAAGATACTAAAAACAACATCCCAATAGTGTATAATCAAGGGGCTATAGGGAGGGAGGAACTTAATACAATCACTATCACTAAAGAAGTAGTACTCGGTAAAATAATGGGACTAAAGGTGGACAAGTCCCCTGGACCTGATGCCTTACATCCTAGGTTCTTAAAAGAAGTGGCTGCAGGGATAGTGGATGCATTGGTTGTAATCAAAATTCCCTGGATTCTGGGGCAGTCCCAGCAGATTGGAAAACTGCAAATGTAACGCCCCTATTTGAAAAAGGAGGCAGACAAAAAGCAGGAAACTATAGACCAGTTAGCCTAACATCTGTCGTTGGGAAAATGCTGGAGTCCATTATTAAGGAAGCAATAGCAGGACATTTGGAAAAGCATGATTCAATCAAGCAGAGTCAGCATGGTTTTATGAAAGGGAAATCACGTTTGACAAATTTTCTGGTGTTCTTTGAGGATGTAACGAGCAGGTTGGATAAGGGGGAACCAGTGGATGTGGTGTATTTGGATTTCCAGAAAGCATTCAATGAGGTGCCACATAAAAGGTTACTGCACAAGATAAAAGTTCACGGGGTTGGGGGTAATATATTCACATGGATAGACAACTGGTTAACTAACAGAGAACAGAGAATCAGGATAAATGGGTCATTTTCCAGTTCGCAAACAGTGATTAATGGGGTGCAGCATGGATCAATGTTGGGGCCCCAACTATATACAATCTATATTAATGTCTTTGATGAAGGTACTGAGTGAAATGTAACTAAGTTTTCTGATTATACAAAGATGGGTGGGAAAGCAAATTGTGAGGAGGACACAAAAAATCTGCAAAGGGAAAAAGACAAGCTAAATGAATGGGCAAAAATTTGGCAGATGGAGTATAATGTGGGAAAATGTGAGATTATCCACTTTGGCAGAAAAAGTAGAAAAGCAAATTATAATTTAAAAGAAGAAAAATTGCCAAGTGCTGCAGTACAGAGAGACCTGGGGGTCCTTATGCATGAAACACAAAAAGTTAGTATGCAGGTACAGCAAGTGATCAGGAAGGCAAATGGAATGTTGGCCTTTATTGCAAGGGGGTTAGAGTATAAAAGCAGAGAAGTCCTGCTACAGCTGTACAGGGTATTGGTGAGACCACACCTGAAGTGCTGCGTGCAGTTTTGGTCTCTGTATTTAAGGAAGGATATACTTGCATTGGAGGCTGTTCAGAGAAGGTTCACTAGATGAGGGGGTTGACTTATGAGGAAAGGTTGAGTAGGTTGGGCCTCTACTCATTGGAGTTCAGAAGAATGAGAAGTGATCTTATCAAAACATATAAGATAATGAGGGGGCTCAACAAGGTGGATGCAGAGAGGATGTTTTCACTCATAGGGGAAACTAAAACTAGGGGACATAAGAACATACGACCATAAGAAATAGGAGCAGGAGTAGGTCATACGACCCCTTGAGCCTGCTCCGCCATTTAATACAATCATGGCTGATCTGATCATGGACTCAGGTCCACTTCCCTGCCCACTCCCCATAACCCCTTATCCCCTTATCGATTAAGAAACTGTCTGTCATGTATCTCACATTACTGTATACAACTGTGTCTTACCATGCTATACATGACTGTAACTGGATATGACCTGTAACAATAAGCATACCTTACCACCAGGGGTGCACTTGCAGGAGACACTCCATACCTGTTCCACTGTGGTATATAAAGGGAGGTCTCAGGCAAGTGCAGCACCGGAGAGCTGGAATTAAAGGTGCAGATCCTGAGTGACCTTGATTTCAGCATGTGCCTCATGTAAGTCAGTACATTAGAGTCAGGACTTAACAGTGGCGACGAGTTACGGGATCACAGAATCCACAGAATGGCGACCAATGGCTCAGATGAGAAATTCAATGCGGGAGACAATTGGGATGACTTTATAGAAAGGCTCCAGCAAAGCTTTGTGACCAAAGACTGGCTGGGCGACGATAAGGCAGACAAGAGAAGAGCCCATCTCTTGACCAGCTGTGGCTCGAAAACATACGCTTTAATGAAAGACCTGCTGGCACCCGAGAAACCAGCAAGCAAGTCGTTTGAGGAGTTGAGCACACTGGTGAGAGACCACCTGAAGCCAGTGAGCAGCCTACACATGGCCAGACACAGGTTCTACAACTACAGACGCTGTGTGGGCCAGAGCATACCCAACTTTGTGGCGGAACTTCGGAGGCTGGCTAGTTCATGTGAGTTCTCCGATGAACTAAGGAGAGAAGTACTGAGAGACTTTTTTATTGAAGGAATAGGCCACGTAGGCATATTCCAAAAGCTTATAGAGACTAAGAACTTGACTCTAGAGGCAGCAGCACTGGTCGCACAGACGTTCTTGGCAGGCGAAGAAGAAACGAGGCTGATCGATACTTCGGGTACGACAACCAACGAGGCATCGGAACAAGGGGTTCACATTGTGAAACAAACCACAACCCCCACACACAGACAAAGGCAGGAGAGCAGGCCTTCAACAGCAGACAGTAGTGCCAGAAGCCATCAAAATCAAGGGCCACATGAACGGCCGATCCCATCCTCGTCGCCACTGTTAAGTCCTGACTCTAATGTACTGACTTACACGAGACACATGCTGAAGTCAAGGTCACTCAGGACCTGCACCTTTAATTCCAGCTCTCCAGTGCTGCACTTGCCTGAGACCTCCCTTTATATACCACAGTGGGACAGGTATGGAGTGTCTCCTGCAAGTGCACCCCTGGTGGTAAGGTATGCTTATTGTTACAGGTCATATCCAGTTACAGTCATGTATAGCATGGTAAGATACAGTTATATACAGTAATGTGAATGCAATGCATGGCATTCTTGACATATTGATCAGTGATAATGGTCCGTGCTTCACCAGCGCAGAATTTCACGATTTTATAGTCGACCATGGTATAAATCACGTTAAGACGGCACCTTCCAATGGCCAGGCGGATCGAGCAGTGCAGATCATTAAACAAGGCATGCTCAGAATCCAAGGTCCCATGCTGCAGAGCCGCCTGTCGCGAATGCTGCTGGCATACAGATCTCGTCCGCATTCGTTGACTGGGGTTCCCCCCGCGCAACTATTGATGAAACGAACCTTAAAGACCAAACTCTCGTTAATCCTCCCAGACATACATGAAATTGTTGAGGCTAAGCGTCAAAAGCTAACTGAGTACCATGACCGAAATTCGAGGGGGAGGTGGAATGAGATAGGGGACAAAGTGTTTGTGCTAAACTATGGCCGGAGTCCCAAATGGCTTGCAGGGACAGTAACAGACAAAGAGGGAAACAGGCTACTGGTTGTACAAATGGACAATGGCCAAACATGCCGGACGCATGTAGACCAAGTAAAAAGTAGATTCACTGATAATACTGAAGCACCAGAGGCAGACTACAATGTGGAACTCACACCACATCTGGTGGACAGACAGGTGGAACAACCTGAGGAAAGGGCAGTCTCAACGGACAGCCCAGGCGAGATACCAGTAATCACACCGAACGAAACAGACAGCCCAGGCGAGATACCAGCAATCACAACGAATGAAAAACAGGCACCAAGGCAAACAACTGAATCACAACTAAGACGCTCCACGCGAGAGCGCAGACCACCTGAGAGACTGAATCTATAAAGGCAATAGATCTTGGGGGAGGGTGATGTCATGTATCTCACATTACTGTATATAACTGTATCTTACCATGCTATACATGACTGTAACTGGATATGACCTGTAACAATAAGCATACCTTACCACCAGGGGTGCACTTGCAGGAGACACTCCATACCTGTCCCACTGAGCTATATAAAGAGAGGTCTCAGGCAAGTGCAGCACTGGAGAGCTGGAATTAAAGGTGCAGATCCTGAGTGACCTTGACTTCAGCATGTGTCTCGTGTACATTAGAGTCAGGACTTAACACTGTCTATCTCTGTCTTAAATTTATTCAATGTCCCGGTTTCCACAGCTCTCTGAGGGAGCGAATTCCACAGATTTACAACCCTCTGAGAGAAGAAATTTCTCCTCATCTCAGTTTTAAATGTGCGGCCCCTTATTCTAAGAATATGCCCTCTAGTTCTAGTCTCCCCTATCAGTGGAAACATTCTCTCTGCATCCACCTTGTCAAGCCCCCTCATAACCTTGTATGCACCTCTCATTCTTCTGAATTCCAATGAGTAGAGGCCCAACCTCCTCAACCTTTCCTCATAAGTCAACCCCCTCATCTCCGGAATCCACCTAGTGAACCTTCTCTGAACTGCCTCCAAAGCAAGAACATCCTTGTGTAAATATGGAAACCAAAACTGCACGCAGTATTCCAGATGTGGCCTCACCAATACCCTGTATAACTGCAGCAAGACTTCCTTGTTTTTATACTCCATCCTCTTTGCAATAAAGGTCAAGATTCCATTGGCCTTCCTGATCACTTGCTGTACCTGCACAATAACCTTTTGTGTTTCATGCACAAGTACCCCCAGGTCCTGCTGTACTGCAGAACTTTGCAATTTTTCTCCATTTAAATAATAACTTGCTCTTTGATTTTCTTCTGCCAAAGTGCATGACCTCACACTTTCCAACATTCAAAGTGCATGACCTCACACTTTCCAACATTATACTCCATCTACCAAATTTTTGCCCACTCACTTAGCCTGTCTATGTCCTTTTACAGATTTTTTGTATCCTCCTAACACATTATTTTTCCTCCCATCTTTGTATCGTCAGCAAACTTGGTTACATTACACTCGGTCCTTTCATCCAAGTCGTTAATATAGATTGTAAATAGTTGAGGTCGCAGCACTGATCCCTGCGGCACCCCACTAGTTACTGATTGCCAAGCTGGGAATGACATCGAAACATAGAAATATAGAAAATAGGTGCAGGAATCAGCCATTCGGCCCTTCGAACCTGCACCGCCATTCAATGAGTTCATGGCTGAACACTCAACTTCAGTACCCCATTCCTGTTTTCTCGCCATACCCCTTGATCCCTCTAGTAGTAAGGCTCCTTTTTGAATATATTTAGTGAATTTGCCTCAACAACTTTCTGTGGTTGAGAATTCCACAGGTTCACCACTCTCTGGGTGAAGAATTTTCTCCTCATCTCAGTCCTAAATGGCTTACCCCTTATCCTTAGACTGTGACCCCTGGTTCTGGACTTCCCCAACATTGGGAACATTCTTTCTGCATCTAACCTGTCTAAACCCGTCAGTATTTTAAACGTTTCTATGAGATCCCCTTTCATTCTTCTGAACTCTAGTGAATACAAGCCCAGTTGATCCAGTCTTTCTTGATAGGTCAGTCCCGCCATCCCAGGAATCAGTCTGGTGAACCTTCGCTGCACTCCCTCAATAGCAAGAATGTCCTTCCTCAAGTTAGTCGACCAAAACTGTACACAATACTCCAGGTGTGGCCTCACCAAGACCCTGTACAACTGTAGTAACCCCTCCCTGCCCCTGTACTCAAATCCCCTCGCTATGAAGGCCAACATGCCATTTGCTTTCTTAACCGCCTGCTGTACCTGCATGCCAATCTTCAATGACATGACACCCAGGTCTCGTTGCACCTCCCCTTTTCCTAATCTGTCACCATTCAGATAATAGTCTGTCTCTCTGTTTTTACCACCAAAGTGAATAACCTCACATTTATCCACATTATACTTCATCTGCCATGCATTTGCCCACTCACCTAACCTATCCAAGTCACTCTGCAACCTCATAGCATCCTCCTCGCAGCTCACACTGCCACCCAACTTAGTGTCATCCGCAAATTTGGAGATACTACATTTAATCCCCTCGTCTAAATCATTAATGTACAATGTAAACAGCTGGGGCCCCAGCACAGAACCTTGCGGTACCACACTAGTCACTGCCTGCCATTCTGAAAAGTACCCATTTACTCCTACTCTTTGCTTCCTGTCTGCCAACCAGTTCTCAAACCACGTCAGCACACTACCCCCAATCCCATGTGCTTTAACTTTGCACATTAATCTCTTGTGTGGGACCTTGACCCATTTATCCCGACTCTCTGTTTTCTGTTCGTTAGCCAATCCTCTATCCATGCTAATATATTACCCCCAACGCCGTGAAATTTTATCTTGTGCAGTAACCTTTTATGTGGCACCTTGTCAAATGCCTTCTGGAAATCCATATACACCACATCCACTGGTTCCCCTTTATCCACACTGTTCATTACATCCTCAAAGAACTCCAGCAAATTTGTCAAACATGACTTCCCCTTCATAAATCCATGCTGACTCTGCCTGACCAAATTTTGCTTTTCCAAATGTCCTGCTACTGCTTCTTTAATAATGGACTCCAACCTTTCCCAACCACAGATGTCAGGCTAACTGGACTATAGTTTCTTGTTTTTTGTCTGCCTCCTTTTTTAAAGGAAGCAGATATAAGGCCAGACTTCCGGCTTCATTGTCGCCGATTTTCTCGGCGTTACAGCTGTTTTTTTTTGCCCGGCGAGAGTTTGCACGCAAGTCTTTTCCTTGGTATTGCCCACATCAGAAGTCGCCCGCTGGGACCAGACCGCCCGCGTGCAACGCTGAGAGTAACCACCAGGGCGTAAGTTTGGGCTCAGCTGCCGGCGTCCAAACCACCAAGAGACCCGTCCTGTAAGTGCTGCTTAAACAGGGCGGTAAGGGGGGCCCTGCAAAAAAAGGTCAGTTAAAGGTTATTTAATTATTTATTTCAAATTTTACCGCGGCCATTAGGCTTAAAACTGTCTCGGGAATGCGTAGTATGTGGGTACTTTTTATAATGATAATGTTTTATTTAGGTTTCCTCCCTCGGTCGGCCCAACCACAGCCTTGGCCTAAATTTTTCTACTTCCGGTCCATTCCGCTAACGACCGCCCATTTGTCTAACTCTCCACTTACCGAGAATGAGTCTGCAACGCTGACTTTTTTCACCGACTTTTATCGCTGGGCGATCCGTTCCACACACCTTTAACCTCAAAATGGAAATTCTCGGCCATTTTTTTCGCTGAGCATTAACGATCCTTCTCAGCGGACAATCAGGCATTGAGGGCCTTTATGGAAAGTCTGGCCCATAGTCTCAGACTAAGGGGCCGCCCATTTAAAACCTGTACAAGCCAGATGGGTTGCACCTCAACTGAGCCAGGACCAATATCCTGGCGGGGGGGTTTTCTAGTGCTGCTGGGGAGGGTTTAAACTAGCTTGGCACGGGGAAGGGAACCTGAGAATAGATTCAGTATGGAAGGGAGTAAAGCTGGAATTAGAAAGCAAAAAATAAAGAAAGTGAGTTTGAAGGAGAGAGGAAACAAGCAGGAAAAAAGGGTAAAAAAACAAACTTAAAGGCACTTTGTCTAAATGCACGAAGCACTTGTAACAAAAGAGATGAGTTGACGGCACAAATTGAGACAAATGGGTATGATCTGGTAGCCATTACAGAGACATGGTTGCAAGGTGACCAGGACTGGGAATTAAATATTCAGGAGTACTTGACAATCCAGAAGGACAGACAGAAAGGAAAAGGGGGTGGGGTAGCTCTATTGATAAAGGATGGAATCACTGCAATAGTAAGAAACGATATTGGCTCAAATGATCAGGATGTTGAAACAGTTTGGGTGAAGATAAGGAACAATAAGGGGAAAGTCACTGGTGGGCATAGTCTATAGGCCTCTAGCAGTAGCAACTCTGTTGGTCGGAGCATAAACCAGGAAATAGTGGGGGCTTGTAAAAAGGGCAATAATCATGGGTGATTTTAACCTCCACATTGATTGGACAAATCAAATTGGTCAGGGTAGCCTTGAGGAGGAGTTCATAGAGTGCATAAGGGATGGGTTCCTTGAGCAGTATATAATGGAACCAACCACGGGGCAGGCTATCTTAGATCTGGTCCTGTGTAATGAGACAGGATTAATAAACAATCTCCTAGTAAAGGATCCCCTAGGAATGAGTGATCATAGCATGGTTGAATTTCAAATTCAGATGGAGGGTGAGAAAGTTGGATCTGTAACCAGCGTACTAAGCTTAAATAAAGGAGACTATGAAGGTATGAGGGCAGAATTGGGTGAAGTGGACTGGGAAAATAGATTAAAGTGTAGAATGGTTGATGAACAGTGGTGTAATTTAAGGATTTAAACACAGTACTGGCAACTGTGACTTCAAGGCCAAATCTTTTCTTTTTTCATAGCTCCGTAAATCATAGTCAAAACAATCAGGGAAACTGCCACACTTGAAACACATTTTCACACAAACTACATACACTCCAGCATTTAGTTTTTTAAGATCCCGTTCACTGAACAAATCTTGTGTTTTATTTCTCTCGGCACAAAAACGGAAACTTCCGAACAAATTGCTGTTTTTAACCCCGATCGGACAGACAGCTAGTGGTAGGAACAGTTCACCATCTGCCCGGACCGGGCTGTGTCATCGCCCCAACCCTCTTCTCAATCTTCCTCACTGCCATGCTCCACCTCACAGTCAACAAGCTCCCCGCTGGAGTGGAACTAAACTACAGAACCAATGGGAAGCTGTTTAACCTACACCGCCTCCAGGCCAGGTCCAAGATCACCCCAACCTCTGTCGTTGAGCTACAGTACGTGGACGATGCCTGCGTCTGCGCACATTCAGAGGCTGAACTCCAGGATATAGTCGATGTATTCACCGAGGCTTTTGAAAGCATGGGCTTTACGCTTAACATCCGTAAGACAAAGGTCCTCCACCAGCCTGTCCTCACCGCACAGCACTGCCCTCCAAACATCTAGATTCACAGCGCGGCCCTCGACAACCTGGACCACTTCCCATACCTCGGGAGCCTCTTATCAACAAAGGCAGACATTGATGCGGAGATTCAACACCATCTCCAGTGCGCCAGTGCAGCCTTCGGCCGCCTGAGGAAAAGAGTGTTCAAAGACCAGGCCCTCAAATCTACCACCAAGCTCATGGTCTAAAGGGCTGTAGTAATACCCGCCCTCCTGTATGGATCAGAAGCATGGACGACGTACAGAAGACAAGTTACTGGAGATAAATCACTAACGATATCTCCGCAAGATCCTGCAAATCCCCTGGGAGGACAGACACACCAACATCAGTGTCCTTGCCCAGGTCAACATCCCCAGCATTGAAGCACTAACCACACTCGATCAGCTTCGCTGGGCAGGCCACTTAGTTCGCATGCCATCCACGAGACTCCCTAAGCAAGTGCTCTACGTGGTGCTCCTTCATGGCAAACGAGCCAAAAGTGGGCAGCAGAAATGTTACAAGGACACGCTCAAAGCCTCCCTGGTGAACTGCGACATCACCACTGACACCTGGGAGACCCTGGCCGAAGACCACCCGAGGTGGAGAAAGTGCATCTGGGAGGGCACTGAGCTCTTCGAATCTCTGCGCTGCGAGTGTGATGAGGTCAGACGCAGGCAGCGGAAGGAGCGTGTGGTAAACTAGTGCCACACCACCGCTCCCCACTTTCCCTGACGAATATCTGTCCCACCTGTGACAGAGTCTGTGACTCTCATGTTGGACTGTTTAGCCACCAAAGAACTCATTTTATGAGTGGAAGCAAGTCTTCCTCGATTTCGAGGGACTGCCTATGATGATGACTGTTATATATGTAAACTTGTATTTACTCTGTACAGCCACCAGAGGCTCATCCCCTGGAGTCCCAAGGGATCCCATAATCCCTTGGAAGCACAGGTATTTAAGGAGGCTTCACAGATTGGAGAGGCACTCTGGAGACATGCAATAAAAGACTAAGGTCACACTTTACTTTGAGCTCACAGTGTTCCGTCTGACTCTTTCTCCATACACAACAACTGGCGATGAGATACAGATAGCCAACCCAAAGATGCAGAGAACAGTGGGCATCCTGGAGATATTTTCGGAGGGAGATGCTTGGGAAACTTTTGTGCAACAACTCAACCAATACTTCGTGGCCAATGAGCTAGATGGGGAAGAGAGCGCTGCCAAACGAAGGGCGATCCTCCTCATCGTCTGTGGGGCACCAACGTATGGCCTCATGAAGAATCTGCTCACTCCAGCAAAACCCACGGAAAAATCATACAACGATTTGTGCACACTGGTTCGAGAGCATTTGAACCCAAAGGAAAGCGTTCTGATGGCGAGGTACCGGTTCTACACCGACAAAAGGTCTGAAGACCAGGAAGTGGCGAGTTATGTCGCCAAGCTAAGACGCCTTGCAGGACATTGTGAATTTTAAGGACAGTTGGAGCACATGCTCAGAGACTTTTTTGTACTTGGCATTGACCACGAAACCATACTTCACAAACTTTTGACTGTAGAGATCCCAACCTGGAGTAAGGCCATAGCGATAGCCCAGGCGTTCATTGCCACCAGTGACAATACTAAGCAAATCTCTCAGCACACAAGTGTTGCTACAAGTACTGTGAACAAAGTGATGTTTTCAAATCGTAACATACAGGGCAGGTCACACATACCTGCAGCTACACGGCTGCAGATGTCTCAGAGTCCACCATCAAGGGTGATGAATGCAAGGCCATTAACACCTTGTTGGCGTTGCGGGGGTGATCATCGTTTCCATTCATGCTGATTCAAAGAGTACGTTTGCAAGGGCTGTGGAATAATAGGACACCTCCAACGAGTGTGCAGGCGAGCTGCAAAGCCTGTTAAACCTGCAAACCACCATGTTGCAGAGGAGGACAGATCCACAGAGGATCATGATGAACCAGAGCCTCAGATCGAGGAGGCAGAGGTACATGGGGTACACACATTCATCACAAATTGTCCCCCGATAATGCTGAATGTTGAACTAAATGGACTCCCGGTGTCAATGGAGCTGGACATGGGCGTGAGCCAGTCCATCATAGGCAAAATGACTTCTAAAGGGTTGTGGTGCAACAAGGCCTCAAGACTAGTCTTAACTCCAGTTCGCAGGAGACTAAGAACTTACACGAAAGAACTGATTCCTGTAATCGGTAGTGCTACCGTAAAGGTCTCCTACGATGGAGCGGTGCACAAGCTACCACTCTGGGTGGTACTGGGCGATGGTCCCACGCTGCTTGGCAGGAGCTGGCTGGGAAAGATACGCTGGAACTGGAATGATGTTTGAGCGCTATCTCCCGCTGATGACACTTAGTGTGCCCAGGTCTTAAACAAATTTCCTTCGCTGTTCGAACCAGGTATCGGGAAATTCCAAGGAGCAAATGTGCAGATCCACCTAATTCCGGGGGTGTGATTCATCCATCACAAGGTGAGAGCAGTACCATACATGATGAGAGAAAGGGTAGAGATCGAACTAGACCGGCTGCAAAGAGAGGGCATCATTTCACCGATCGAGTTCAGCAAGTGGGCCAGTTCTATTGTCCCAGTCCTCAAGGGAGATGGCACCATGTGATTACAAAGTAACTATCAATCGTTTCTCCCTGCAGGACCAATACCCACGACCAAAGGCCGACGATCTCTTTGTAACACTGGCGGGAGGAAAGATGTTCACGAAGCTGGAGCTTACTTCAGCCTACATGACGCAGGAACTGGAGGAATTATCGAAGGCCCTCATCTGCATCAACACGCACAAAGGTCTTTTTATTTATAACAGATGCCCGTTTAGAATCCGATCGGAGGCGACGATATTCCAGAGAAACATGGAAAGTTTACTGAAGTCGGTCCCACACACCGTGGTCTTCCAGGACGACATCTTGGTCACAGGTTGGGACACAGTCGAGCATTTGCAGAACCTGGAGGAGGTTCTTAGTCGACTCAACCGCGTGGGGCTCGAAGTGCGGTTTCCTGGCGCCTGAAGTGGAGTTTTTGGGAAGGAGGATTGCGGTGGACAGCATCAGGCCCACCAATGCCAAGATGGAGGCAATCGAGAACGCACCGAGGCCACAGAACGTGACGGAGCTGCGGTCGTTTCTGGGACTCTTGAACTACTTTGGTAACTTCTCACCGGGTCTCAGCACACTGCTAGAACCATTACATGTCTTACTATGAAAAGGGGGCGAATGGGTTTGGGGTAAAAGCCAAGAAAATGCCTTTGTAAAAGCGAGAAAATTGTTATGCTCCCAAACAAATTGCTTGTGTTGTATGATCCATGTAAGTGTTTGGTACTAGCATGTGATGCACCCTCATATGGCGTCGGGTGTGTATTGCAACAAGCTAATGATTTTGGAAAACTGCAACCGGTTGCTTATGCATCCAGGAGTCTTTTTAAGGCTGAGAGAGCCTACAGCATGATTGAGAAAGAATTGTTAGCATGTGTCTATGGGGTAAAGAAAATGCATCAATATCTGTTTGGGCTAAAATTCGAATTGGAAACTGACCATAAGCCACTTATATCCCTGTTCTCCGAGAGTAAAGGGATAAATACCAATGCATTGGCCGCATCCAGAGATGGGTGCTCACGTTGTCCGCATACAACTACGCCATCCGCCACAGGCCAGGCACAGAAAACTGCGCCGATGCTCTCAGTAGGCTGCCATTGCCCACCACGGGGTTGGAAATGGCGCAGCCCTCAGATCTAGTCATGGTCATGAAAGCATTTGAGAGTGAGCAATCACCTGTCACTGCCCGGCAGATCAAAACCTGAACAAGCCAGAATCTCTTATTATCTCTCGTCAAAAGCTGTGTGCTTCACGGGAGCTGGTCCTGTGTCCCAGTGGAAATGCAGGAAGAGATAAAGCCGTTCCAGCGGCGCAAAGATAAAATGTCTATACAGGCAGACTGCCTTCTGTGGGGCAATCGAGTAGTGATCCCCAAGAAGGGCAGAGACACCTTCATCAATGACCTCCACAGTACCCACTCAGGCATCGTAATGATGAAAGCGATAGCCAGATCCCACGCGTGGTGGGCCAGTATTGATGCGGACTTAAGAGTCCTGCGTTCACAGATGTAATATATGCTCGCAGTTAAGCAATGCACCCAGGGAGACGCCGCTAAGTTTATGGTCTTGGCCCTCCAAACCATGGTACACGTCGACTATGCAGGCTTGTTCTTGGGTAAAACGTTCCTTGTGGTTGTAGACGCGTACTCCAAGTGGATTGAATGTGAGATAATGTCGGCTAGCACGTCCGCTGCCACTATTGAAAGCCTGCGGGCCATGTTTGCCACACACAGGCTATCCGATGTCCTGGTGAGCGATAACGGGCCATGTTTTACCAGTGCTGAGTTTGAAGAATTCATGACACAGTCTAAGGATAAGGGGAAAGCCATTTAGGACCGAGATGAGGAGAAATTTCTTCACCCAGAGAGTGGTGAACCTGTGGAATTCTCTACAAAAGAAAGTTGTTGAGGCCAATTCACTAAATATATTCAAAAAGGAGTTAGATGTAGTCCTTACTACTAGGGGGAATCAAGGGGTTTGGCGAGAAAGCAGGAATGGGGTACTGAAGCTACATGTTCAGCCATGAACTCATTGAATGGCGATGCAGGCTCAAAGGGCCGAATGGCCTACTCCTGCACCTATTTTCTATGTTTCTATGTATGTTTCTATGACCCATAACGGGATCAAACATGTCACATCTGCCCCGTTTAAACCAGAGTCCAATGGTCAGGCAGAGAGAGCAGTGCAAACCATCAAGCAAGGCTTGAAGAGGGTAACTGAAGGCTCACTGCAGACTTGCCTATCCCGAGTCCTGCTTAGCTACCGCACGAGACCCCACTCACTCACTGGGATCCCACCTGCTGAACTGCTCCTGAAAAGAGCACTTATGTCAAGGCTCTCGTTAGTTCACCCTGATCTACATGAACTGGTAGAGAGCAGGCGGTTTCAACAAAGTGCATACCATGATAGCGCAAATATGTCACGCGATATTGAAATCAATGATCCTGTATTTGAATTGAATTATGGACAAGGTCCCAAGTGGCTTCCTGGCACTGCCGTGGCCAAAGAGGGGAGCAGGGTGTTTCGGGTCAAACTTTCAAATGGACTCATTCACCGGAAACACTTGGACCAAATCAAACTCAGATTCACGGACTATCCTGAGCATCCCACCTTGGACCCTACCTTTTTTGATCCCCCAACACAAACACCAGTGGTAACCGGCACTACGATTGACCACAAAGCAGAACTCATCATCCACAGCAGCCCTGCAGGGCCCAACACACCAGGTAGCCCAGCAAGGCCAGCTGTATAGCAGCCCAGTGAGGGCCCAACAAATGATTCAACAACACCAGCTTTCACACCGAGATGATCAACCAGGGCAAGAAGGGCCCCAGATCGACTCACATTGTAAATAGTTACACTATTGACTTTGGGGCGGGGGGGGGGGGGATGTTGTTATATATGTAAACTTGTATTTACTCTTTACAACCACCAGAGGGCTCATCCCCTGGAGTCCCAATGGATCCCATAATCCCTTGGGAGCACAGGTATTTAAGGAGACTTCACAGGTTGGAGAGACACTCTGGAGACCTGCAATAAAAGACTAAGGTCACACTTTACTTTGAGCTCACAGTTTTCAGTCTGACTCTTTCTCCATATACTACAATTACATTTAAGGAGATATTTCACAACTCTCAAGAAAAATATATTCCCGTGAGGAGGAAAGGATGTAAGAGAAAATATAGCCATTCGTGGCTAACTAAAGAAATAAAGGACGGTATCCAATTAAAAACAAGGGCATACAAAGTGGTCAAAACTAGCGGGAGGACAGAAGATTGGGAAGTTTTTAAAAGCCAGCAAAGAATGACTAAAAAAATGATTAAGAAAGGGAAGATAGACTATGAAAGTAAACTAGCACAAAATATAAAACCAGACAGCAAGAGTTTCTATAGGTATATAAAAAGGAAAAGAGTGGCTAAAGTAAATGTTGGTCCCTTAGAGGACGAAACCGTGGAATTAGTAATGGGGAACATGGAGATGGCAGAAACTCTGAACAAATATTTTGTATCAGTCTTTACGGTAGAGGACACTAACAATATTCCGAGACCGTCCTTTATTTCTTTAGTTAGCCACGAATGGCTATATTTTCTCTTACACCCTTTCCTCCTCACTGGAATATATTTTTCTTGAGAGTTGTGAAATATTTCCTTAAATGTAATTGTAGTATATGGAGAAAGAGTCAGACTGAAAACTGTGAGCTCAAAGTAAAGTGTGACCTTAGTCTTTTATTGCAGGTCTCCAGAGTGCCTCTCCAACCTGTGAAGTCTCCTTAAATACCTGTGCTCCCAAGGGATTATGGGATCCATTGGGACTCCAGGGGATGAGCCCTCTGGTGGCTGTAAAGAGTAAATACAAGTTTACATATATAACAACATTCCCCCCCTCCCCCGCCCCAAAGTCAATAGTGTAAGGGGCTATAGAGGGGGAGGAACTTAACACAATCACAATCACTCAGGAGATGGTACTCAGTAAGACTAAAGGCAGATTAATCCCCTGGACCTGATGGCTTGCATCCAAGGGTCTTAAGAGAAGTAGCGGCAGGGATAATGGATGCATTGGTTGTAATTTACCAAAGTTCCCTGGATTCTGGGGAGGTCCCAGCAGATTGGAAAACTGCAAATGTAATGCCCCGATTTAAAAAAGGAGGCAGACAAAAAGCAGGAAACTGTAGACCAGTTAGCCTAACATCTGTGGTTGGGAAAATGTTGGAGTCCATTATTAAAGAAGCAATAGCAGGACATTTGAAAAAGCAAAATTTGGTCAGGCAGAGTCATGGATTTATGAAGGGGAAGTCATGTTTGACAAATTTGCTGGAGTTCTTTGAGGATGTAACGAACAGGGTGGATAAAGGGGAACCAGTGGATGTGGTGTATATGGATTTCCAGAAGGCATTTGACAAGGTGCCACATAAAAGGTTACTGCACAAGATAAAATTTCACGCCATTGGGGGTAATATATTAGCATGGATAGAGGATTGGCTAACTAACAGAGAACAGAGAGTCAGGATACATGGTTCATTGTCTGGTTGGCAACCAGTAACTAGAGGGGTGCTGCAGGGATCAGTGCTGGGACCCCAACTATTTACAATCTATATTAACTACTTGGAAGAAGGGACTGAGTGTAACGTAGCCAAGTTTGCTGATGATACAAAGATGGGAGGAAAAGCAACGTGTGAGGAGGGCACAAAAAATCTGCAAAAGGACATAGATAGGCTAAGTGAGTGGGCAAAAATTTGGCAGATGGAGTATAATGTTGGAAAATGTAAGGGCATGCACTTTGGCAGAAAAAAAATCAAAGAGCAAGTTATTATTTAAATGGAGAAAGATTGCAAAGTGCTGCAGTGCAGTGGGACCTGGAGGTATTTGTGCATGAAACACAAAAGGATAGTATGCAGGTACAGCAAGGCCATTGGTATCTTGACCTTTATTGCAAAGGGGATGGAGTATAAAAGCAGGGAAGTTTTGCTACAGTTATACAGGGTATTGGTGAGGCCACACCTGGAATACTGCATGCAGTTTTGGTTTCCATATTACGAAAGGATATATTTGCTTTGGAGGAAGTTCAGAGAAGGTTCACTAGGTTGATTCCGGAGATGATGGGGTTGACTTATGAGAAAAGGTTGAGTAGCTTCGGCCTCTACTCATTGGAATTCAGAAGAATGAGAGGTGATCTTATCGAAACGTATAAGATTATGAGGGGGCTTGACACGGTGGATGCAGAGAGGATGTTTCCACTGATGGGGGAGACTAGAACTAGAGGGCATCATCTTCGAATAATGGGCCACCCATTTAAAACTGAGATGAGGAGAAATTTCTTCTCTCAGAGGGTTGTAAATCTGTGGAATTCGCTGCCTCAGAGAGCTGTGGAAAGTGGGACATTGAATATATTTAAGGCCAAGATAGACAGATTTTTGATCGATAAAGCAATAAGGGGTTATGGGGAGCGGGCAGGGAAGTGAAGCTGAGTCCATGATCGGATCAGCCATGATCTTATTGAATGGCGGAGCAAGCTCGAGGGGCCGAATGGCCTACTCCTGCTCCTATTTCTTATGTTCTTATGTTCTTAATAGCCTTCGTAGCTTCCCAGACAATGAGGTCATGGCAGAGACAATGTTTCTCGGAAGCCCTTATTGTTCATAGGGTCAGAGAATCATAGAAATTTACAGCACAGAAGGAGTCCATTTTGGCCCATCATATCCACGCCGGCCGATCAAGAGCTATTCAGACCAATCCCACTTTCCAACTCTAGGTCCCTGCAGGTTACGGCACTTTAAGTGCACATCCAAGTATCTTTTAAATGCTGGAGGGTTTCTGCCTCTACCCTTTCAGGCAGTTAATTCTGGACCCCCATCACACCCTAGGTAAAGAAATTTCCCCTCATATCTGCTCTATATCTCCCCCATTACTTTAAATCTATGCCCACTGTTTGTTGACCCCTCTGCCAAGGGAAACAGGTCCTTCCTATCCACTCTATCCAGGCCCCTCATAATTTTATGCACCTCAATCAGGTCTCCCCTCAGCTAAAGAAAACAGACCCAGTATCTCCAATCTTTCCTCACCATCAAAATTCTCCAGTCCAGGCAACATTCTTGTAAATCTCCTCTACACCCTTTCCAATGTAATCACATCGTTCCTGTAATGTGGTGACCAGAACTGCACACAGTATTCCAGCTGCGGCCTAACCAGTGTTTTATACAGTTCAAGTAAAACCTCCTTGCTCTTGTGTTCTATGCCTTGGCTAATAAAGGCAAGTATTCCGTTTGCCTTCTGAACCACCTTATCTGCTTGGCCTGCTACCTTCAGCGATTTGTGGACCTGCACTCCAAGGTCCTCTACACTTTTCAGTGCTGTACCATTTAATGTGTATTCCCTTGCCTTGTTAGACTTCCCAAATGCATTACCTCACACTGATCCAGATTAAATTCCATTTGCCACTGTTCTGCCCACCTGACCAGTACATTGATATCTTCCTGCAGTCTGCAGCTTTCTTCTTCATTATCAACTACACGGCCGATTTTAGTGTCATCTGCAAACTTCTTAATCATACCCCAACATTAAGTCCAAGTCATTGATATATACCACAAAAAGCAAGGGACCCAGTACTGAGCCCTGCAGAACCCCACTGGAAACATCCTTCCAGTCACAAAAACATTCATCGACCATTACCCTTTGCTTCCTGCCTCTGAGCCAATTTTAGATCCAACTTGCCACTTTGCCCTGGATCCCATGGGCTTTAACCTTTGTGACCAGTCTGCCATGTGGGACCTTATCAAAAGCCTTGCTAAAATCCATATACACTACATCATATCCACTGCCCTCATCGACCCTCCTGGTTACCTCCCGAAAAATTCAATCAAGTTAGTCAGACACGACCTTCCCTTAACAAATCCATGCTGACCGTCCTTGATTAATCCGTGTTTTTCCAAATGAAGATTTATCCTGGCCCTCAGGATTGTTTCCAATCATTTTCCCAAGACTGAGGTTAGGCTGACTGGCCTGTAATTACTTGGTCTATCCCTTTCTCCCTTTTTAAACAAAGGTGCAACATTAGCAGCCAGAGGGGTTTGGAAAATGATGGTCAGAGCCTCTGCTATTTTCTCTTTTGATTCTCTTAACAGCCTGGGATACATTTCATCCGGGCCTGGGGATTTATCCACTTTCAAAGCTGCTAAGCCCCTCAATACCTCCTCTCTCACTATGTTTATCTCGTCTAATATTTCATACTCCTCCTCTATCATTGCAAAGTCTGCATCGCCCCTCGCTTTTGTGAAAACAGATGAAAAGTATTGATTAAGAATCACACTCACGTCTTCCACCTCCACACACAAATTTTGTTTATGGTCTCTAATAGGCCCCACTCTTTCTCTAGTTATCCTCTTGCTCTTGATGTATTTATAAAACATCTTTGGGTTTTCCCTGATTTTATTTGTCAACATGCTTTCATGCTCTCTCTTTGCTTTCCTAATATATTTTTAATTGCACCCTGCCTTTAATTGGTCTTGCTTTTAACCTGTCTTTTGCATTGCGCATGGTGCTGCTGACCCTGTAATATATGCACGACCTGTTTGTGCACCACCCTAATGGCAACTTTCACATCCTCATTATCCTTCCCTGTTTCTCGTGGCAGTTGTTGCTGGAACTAACTTCTTCTTTCCGAGCTTTACTCTCATCCCCTTGATTCACACACGGACATTGTAAATATTGCTCTTTAGCTCCGACCAGTCTGAGGTTTCCTAACACCTGTGCTGCTTCCCTTAATTGTGAGGGAATATAAGCTTCATCATAATTCACCGCCACCGGTATTGTTTCTGTGTGCCGTACCGACACATTACTCCTTGCCCTTTCTCTTCATCTTCCACAATTTCCTTTTCTGCCTTTTTCCACCATGTGTCTAATGCATTCCCTCCCTCCATGACCCCTGCCTGGACACACTATACCTCTCTGTCTCTGCAGGAGTGGTTCAATCTCTTCCTGGCACGTTGAATGATCAGCACATGTTTCGAGTTCCCTGTGCTGCCCTCACACCCCCCGGAACGCTGCCATTACGTCTCCAGACTCCTGAGACACTCGACTCTTTTCCTTCCGTTCACTATCCACTTCTTCTCGCTGATGCCCGCAGTGGTGTTGCAAATCAACTTCTTGTACTTCTAGGTAGCTGCCCCTTGTCTCCATCCTTTTCCTCTCTCCTTCTCGCTCCTGTCCAGCCTCCGACAATTCATTCCTCAATCTTCCTGTTACTGCATCCTTTTCCTGCAACCTTTCTTCATGTCGCTGCTGTTCCTGCGCTAACTGTTGTGTTTTTTTCTGACATGCCAACACCCCATTTTGATTTTCTTGGCCATGGGAGTTTCCCCCCGTTCTGCAGCTGCTGTAAGAGAATCGCACGCAGTCACAACGACTCGCACCCATCCCTCTCTCAACGGTTATTTCTTATCCACATACTGCTCTACCCTATCTTCAATTGTTCCCCTATCAGGTCCTTGTTCCAGCGCCATTTCTGTCGGTAGGCTAACCCGCGCCTTTCTCTTTCCTCTAATTCCAGAATCCGACCTGAACCCATCCGCTGGGATAAAATGGTCAAGGCTCACGGCTCAGTATTCTTTTAACTGTTTATTATATGCCGGATAACAACCGTCATTGCACATCAACCAGTAACTCTCTTTAGTTTCAAACACCATTCACCCCAGCAGTCATTCAGAGGAGCAGGTTTCCATATGTGTGGTTGACCAACTCCACCTGCAATTTCCTTGTAAGTTGCTGAGGTTTGATCCAAAACACACAGTTTTTATAACACAAAGAACCTGCCCGTAACAATGAATGGCGCAATCCCCCCTTTGATGTACCTTTTGATCACCTCCCCAACCTGGGTCAGTGAATAGTCCATTATCACACAAGGAAATATCCTCCTTCTGTTCAATGTTCAGCCAATATCACACAAAGTGTTTTGATGGGGAGGTTCGTGTCTATCCACATAGCAAAAGGGTTTTCCACTCCTGCAACAAGGTTGACATTAGCATTTGGAAAGGGTGAAGCAACGCTTCAGACTTGGTGGGGCCGTGGTCATCACCTGTTCTGTCTTGTCAACAGCCTTACCTCTGTATCTAACCCGTGCTGTACCTGCCCTGGGAATGTTTGATGGGACAGTGTAGAGGGAGCTTTACTCTGTATCTAACCCGTGCTGTACCTGCCCTGGGAATGTTTGATGGGACAGTGTAGACGGAGCTTTACTCTGTATCTAACCCGTGCTGTACCTGCCCTGGGAATGTTTTATGGGACAGTGTAGAGGGAGCTTTACTCTGTATCTAACCCGTGCTGTTCCTGCCCTGGGAGTGTTTGATGGGACAGTGTAGAGGGAACTTTACTCTGTATCTAACCCGTGCTGTTCCTGCCCTGGGAGTGTTTGATGGGACAGTGTAGAGGGAACTTTACTCTGTATCTAACCCGTGCTGTTCCTGCCCTGGGAGTGTTTGATGGGACAGTGTAGAGGGAACTTTACTCTGTATCTAACCCGTGCTGTTCCTGCCCTGGGAGTGTTTGATGGGATAGTGTAGAGGGAACTTTACTCTGTGTCTAACCCGTGCTGTACCTGCCCTGGGAGTGTTTGATGGGACAGTGTAGAGGGAGCTTTACTCTGTATCTAACCCGTGCTGTATCTGCCCTGGGAGTGTTTGATGGGATAGTGTAGAGGGAACTTTACTCTGTATCTAACCCGTGCTGTACCTGCCCTGAGCCGGTTTGGCGGTTCATTTCTCTCATATCCATTCGGTCGCGATGACGAGTCTGTCTTCATCACTGCTGCTGTCCTCATTCTGCACTCGCTGCTGTCTCCTTGTTAGTTCCAGAGATCTGACCCTCCTCCGCCTGTTTGGAAATGCAGCATTGGGGAGAACCTGGGCTTCACAAATCCCCTCATTGCTCTTCCCATCAATCCACTGGGAATTCTTGTATTTAATCCTGGCCCCATCCTCAGAGATGGATGGCCCACAGGCAGATGGGGTCAGAAGGCCAGACTGACTGGGGTGATGGGTCAGGAAGCTTGTTTGCTGAAGGAATTTCAGCATTTCAGTCTCCAAAGATTCTGAATGTTTAAATGTTGCAGCAGTATGTAGAGCAGGAGGCTCGTTGCTGTCTGAGTTACCGGTGTCCAGCATTGTGTGATCAGGGCCCGTGCGGTTTGCTCGCCAAGTATTCTCTGCAGCAAGCGTCTCTCTAAACAAACAATCCTGACCTTCAGCAACACCAACGGCAAGCTCCGGAAAACTAATAATCATTGTGGGCACTGCGGACACTGTGGGTACAGTGGGCACTGCGGGTACAGTGGGTACAGTGAGTACAGCGGGTACAGTTGGTACTGTGGGTACAGTGGGTACAGTGGGTACTGCGGGTACAGTGGGTACAGCTGGTACAGTGGGTACTGTGGGTACAGTGGGTACAGTAGGTACAGTAAGTACAGCGGGTACTGCGGGTACAGTGGGTACAGTGGGTACTGCAGGTACAGTGGATACAGTAGGTACAGCGGGTACAGTGGGTACAGTGGGTACTGCGGGTACTGCGGGTACAGTGGGTATAGTGGGTACTGCGGGTACTGCGGGTACAGTGGGTACTGCAGGTACAGCGGGTACAGTGGGTACTGCGGGTACAGTGGGTACTGTGGGTACAGTGGATACAGTAGGTACAGCGGGTACAGTGGGTACTGTGGGTACAGTGGGTACTGCGGGTACAGTGGGTACAGTGGGTATAGTGGGTACTGCGGGTACAGTGGGTACTGTGGGTACAGTGGGTACTGCGGGTACAGTGGGTACTGTGGGTATAGTGGGTACTGCGGGTACTGCGGGTACAGTGGGTACTGCGGGTACAGTGGGTACAGTGGGTACTGCGGGTACTGCGGGTACAGTGGGTATAGTGGGTACTGCGGGTACTGCGGGTACAGTGGGTACTGCGGGTACAGTGGGTACTGCGGGTACTGTGGGTACAGTGGGTATAGTGGGTACTGCGGGTACTGCGGGTACAGTGGGTATAGTGTGTACTGCGGGTACTGCGGGTACAGTGGGTACTGCGGATACAGTGGGTACTGCGGGTACTGCGGGTACAGTGGGTATAGTGGGTACTGCAGGTACTACGGGTACTGCGGGTACAGTGGGTACTGCGGGTACAGTGGGTATAGTGGGTACTGCGGGTACTGCGGGTACAGTGGGTATAGTGGGTACTGCGGGTACTGCGGGTACTGCGGGTACTGCGGGTACAGTGGGTATAGTGGGTACTGTGGGTACTGCGAGTACTGCGGGTACAGTGGGTACAGTGGGTACTGCGGGTACAGTGGGTACTGCGGGTACTGCGGGTACAGTGGGTATAGTGGGTACTGCAGGTACTGCGGGTACAGTGGGTATAATGGGTACTGCGGGTACTGCGGGTACAGTGGGTACAGTGGGTACTGCGGGTACAGTGGGTACTGTGGGTACTGCGAGTACTGCGGGTACAGTGGGTACTGTGGGTACTGCGAGTACTGCGGGTACAGTGGGTACTGTGGGTACTGCGAGTACTGCGGGTACAGTGGCTACAGTGGCTACAGTGGGTACAGTGGGTACTGCGGATACAGTGGGTACTGTAGGTACTGCGGGTACAGTGGGTACAATGGGTACAGAGGGTACAGTGTGTACTGCGGGTACAGTGGGTACAGTGGGTACAGCAGGTACAGTGGGTACTGCAGGTACAGTGGGTACAGTGGGTACTGTGGGTACTGCGGGCACAGCCGGTACCACTGGTACAGCAGGTACAGCGGGTACTGTGGATACTGTGGGTACAGTGGGTACAGTGGGCACAGTGGGTACTGCGGGTACAGCCGGTACTGCGGGTACAGTGGGTACTGCGGGTACAGTGGGTACAGTGGGTACAGCCGGTACCACGGGTACTGCAGGTATAACGGGTACTGCGGGTACAGCAGGTACTGTGAACGACCAGCGAAGTAGCGTAGAGGAGAGCCCGGGAGGCAGGAGGTAAACGCTAGGCTGTGGAGTCTCTGAGCTGGGCGTTCCCTTGACCTTTAGTCCACAGATCGGCAGCTGACAGCTGTAAGCAGAAGGATCACTCTGCAACAACAGTAATCGGACAGTTCCAGCCTCCACGGCAGGGTGCAGTGCTCCTGGACACAGCGACACAAGGACTGGCTGGGAATACAACAATAGTACAGAAATTTATAGAACCCCATCACAGCTCACAGTCATACAGTTCATACTATATCTTAATTGCACACTGTGTGTTAGAGTCTCGAATATATATTTCTGGGAACGGTAATATAGTGGTTATGTTACTGGTCTAGTAATCCAAACCCTGGACCGAATGATCCAGAGACATGAGTTCAAATCCCACCATGGGCAGCTGGGGAATTTAAATTCAATTAAATAAATCTGGAATAAAAAGCTAGCGTCAGTAGTGGTGACCATAAAACTACCGGATTGTAGGAAAAACCCGTCCTTACCCGGTCTGGCCTATATGTGACTCCAGACCCACAGCAATGTGGTTGACTCTGAACTGCCCTCTGAAATGGCCCAGCGAGACACTCCATTGCAACAAACCTCTACAGAAAACTATAAGAATAAAACTGGTCGGACCTCGGCACCGGGTACAGACACGACAACAGCACTCCCAGCGCAGGCGACCCGGCAAAGTCCTCCTCACCAACATCTGGGGACTTGTGCCAAAATTGGGAGAGCTGTCCCACAGACTGGTCAAGCAACAGCCCGACATAGTCATACTCACAGAATCATACCTTTCAGCCAATGTCCCAGACTCCTCCCTCACCAGCCCTGGGTATGTCCTGTCCCACCGGCAGGACAGATCCACCAGGGGTGGCAACACAATGGTATACAGTCGGGTGGGAGTGGCCCTGGGAGTCCTCAACATTGACTCCGGACCCCATGAAGTCTCATGGCTTCAGGTCAAACATGGGCAAGTAAACCTGCTGCTGATTACCACCTACCGCCCTCCCTCAGCTGATGAATCAGTACTCCTCCATGGTGAACACCACTTGGAAGAAGCACTGAGGGTAGCAAGGACACAGAATGTACTCTGGGTGGGGGACTTCAATGTCCATCACCAAGAGTGTCTCGGTAGCACCACGACTGACTGAGCTGGCCGAGTCCTGAAGGACATAGCTGCCAGACTGGGCCTGCAGCAGGTGGTGAGAGAACCAACACGAGGGAAAAACCTACTTGACCTCGTCCTCACCAATCTACCTGTCGCAGAGGCATCTCTCCATGACAGCATTGGTAGCATTGATCACCGCACAGTCATTGTGGAGACAAAGTCCTGTCTTCACACTGAGGACACCCTCCATCGTGTTGTGTGACACTACCATCGTGCTAAATAGGATAGATTCAGAACAGATCTAGCAGCTCAGAAGTGGGCATCCATGAGGCACTGTGGGCCATCAGCAGCAGCAGAATTGTATTCCACCACAATCTGTAATCTCATGGCCCGGCATATCCCTCACTCTACCATTACCATCAAGCCCGGGGACCAACCCTGGTTCAATGAGGAGTGTAGAAGAGCATGCCAGGAGCAGCACCAGGCGTACCTAAAAATGAAGTGCCAACCTGGGGAAGCTGCAACACAGGACTACATGCATGTTAAACAGCGGAAGCAGCATGCTATAGACAGAGCTAAGCGATCCCACAATCAATGGATCAGATCAAAGCTCTGCAGTCCTGCCACATCCAGTCGTGAATGGTGGTGGACCCTTAAACAACTAACGGGAGGAGGAGGCTCCATGAATATCCCCATCCTCAATGATGGCGGAGCACAGCACTTGAGTGCAAAAGACGAGGCTGAAGCGTTTGCAACCATCTTCAGCCAGAAGTGCCAAGTGGATACAGCAAAGGCTATGGGCCCCGACAACATCCTGGCTGTCGTGCTGAAGACTTGTGCTCCAGAACTAGCCGCGTCTCTAGCCAAGCTGTTCCAGTACAGCTACAACACTGGCATCTACCCCACAATGTGGAAAACTGCCCAGGTATGTCCTGTCCACAAAAAGGAGGACAATCCAAACCGGCCAATGACCGCCCCATCAGTCTACTCTCAATCATCAACAAAGTGATGGAAGATGTTGTCGACAGTGCTATCAAGCGGCACTTACTCACCAATAATCTGCTCACCAATGCTCAGTTTGGGTTCTGCCAGGACCACTCGGCTCCAGACCTCATTACAGCCTTGGTCCAAACATGGACAAAAGAGCTGAATTCCAGAGGTGAGGTGAGAGTGACTGCCCTCGACATCAAGGCAGCATTTGACCGAGTGTGGCATCAAGGAGCCCTAGTAAAACTGAAGTCAATGGGAATCAGGGGGAAAACTCTCCACTGGCTGGAGTCATACCTAGCACAAAGGAAGATGGTTGTGGTGGTTCGAGGTCAATCATCACAGCCCCAGGACATCGCTGCAGGAGTTCCTCAGGACAGTGTCCTGGGCCCAACCATCTTCAGCTGCTTCATCAATGACCTTCCCTCCATCATAAGGTCAGAAGTGGGGATGTTCGCTGATGATCGCACAGTGTTCTGTTCCATTCACAACTCCTGGGATAATGGAACAGTCCATACCCGCACGCAGTAAGACCTGGACAACATTCAGGCTTGGGCTGATAAGTGGCAAGTAACATTCATGCCACACAAGTGCCAGGCAATGACCATCTCCAACAAGCGAGAGTCTAACCACAGCCCCTTTACATTCAACAGCATGGCCATCGCTGAATCCCCCACCATCAACATTCTGGGGGTCATCATTGACCAGAAACTTAACTGGACCAGCCACTTAAATACTGTGGCAATGAGAGCAGGTCAGAGGCTGGGTATTCTGCAGCAAGTGTCTCACCTCCTGACTCCCCAAAGCCTTTCCACCATCTACAAGGCACAAGTCAGGAGTGTGATGGAATACTCTCCACTTGCCTGGATGAGGGCAGCTCCAACAACACTCAAGAAGCTCAACACCATCCAGGACAAAGCAGCCGCTTGATCGACACCCCATCCACCACCTTCAACATTCACTCCCTCCACCACCGGCGCCCCCTGGCTGCAGTGTGTACCATCTACAAGATGCACTGCAGCAACTCGCCAAGGCTTCTTCGGCAGCACCTCCCAAACCCACGACCTCTACCCCCTAAAAGGACCAGGGCAGCAGGCGCATGGGAACACCACCACCTCCACGTTCCTCTCCGAGTCACACACCATCCTGACATGGAAATATATCGCCGTTCCTTCATCGTCGCTGGGTCACAATCCTGGAACTCCCTCCCTAACAGCACTGTGGGAGCACCTTCACCACACGGACTGCAGAGGTTCAAGAAGGTGGCTCACCACCACATTCTCAAGGGGCAATTAGGGATGGGCAATAAATGCCGACCTTGCCAGTGACACCCACATATTGTTAATGAATAAAAAAAGGGAAACTCAAGGGGAAAAAATACAAGCGCTCTGCGTCAGAATCAGCAACTGTGCTCTGCACGGGAAGCCCATTCCTGTGTGTTACAGTCCGGGGCCATATGTTAGACACATTTGTGAGTGAGATGGATCAATATTAGTCAAGTTACAGTCAGTAACACAGGACACTGTGGGGAGGCGTTACTGGCGGAGCTTGCTGAACATGAGGAGAGTGAGTTTACCATGGTTGAGTGCTTGGTGATTGTTACTCGTTGGGTAGGGGTCTGTCCGAGAATCATAGAATGAGACAGTACAGAAGGAGGTAATTTACAGGTCTGTGCTACCCTTTGAAAGATGCACCAGTTAGTCCCACTGCCCCCTGCTCGTTCCACGTAGGCCTGTCCATTTTATTTCTCCAATTGCCCTTTGAAAGTTACTCTGGAACCAGCTCCCTTTCAGGCAGCGCGTTCCAGATGGAAACAACTCGCTGCGTAGGCCGGGTTAGTTTCCCTGCTGGATTTGTGTGCTCACTGAGGTTAGTGTTGGGAATGAAAACCTTCCAATCCTGATCTGCTTCACTCCCGGATTCAGTGCAGTGCAGCTTGAGCAGAGGAATTACATAGAAATCACACCATGGAAAAACGTTTGTTTGCCCAGCCAGTCTTCACACGAACTGTATCTGAACTCCATGTATCCTCCTGTCCATCACGTCACCCCTCTCCTTCACCCACTTTCAATGGTGACATGGGGTGGGGTGGGGGAGGTGTAAGATAGGTGAGCAGGTGGGAGTGGGTGGAGGTGGGCTGTTAAATGGGCACAAATTCCAGCCGCGTCAGGAAGCTGTGTCCACCCAGTAACCTGCGGGTTTAACAAGTGGGCAGGACATGGGGCGGGCAGACAACCCGTTCCCAGGGCGCCGGATGGCAATGTCAATATTTTAATGGGGTTGGCAGTCTCTGATTTAACCTGCTTTGAATGTTTTACAGTGGCTGGCTGGGTTTCCCAGGCCTTGGGAAACCCGGCATCTGAAGGATGTGAGGATGGCTTCGGGGAGAAGGTAAGTGCCTTCACTGCATTGCTTGTGGATCAGGAGGGGCAGGAGTGCATCTCCCAGTACCCCAAGCTCCGCCGGGGTCAGAACCCCCATACACAGCCCCGCCCCCACAGGGGTCAGGGGTCAGACCCCATACACAGCCCTGCCCCCACCCCCCCCGGGTCAGGCACCCATACACAGCCCCTCCCCCACGGGGGTCAGGGGTCAGACCCCATACACAGGCCTGCCCCCCCCCCCCACCCGGGTCAGACACCCATACACAGCCCCTCCCCCCCGGGGTCGGGGGTCAGGCACCCATACACAGCCCCTCCCCCCATTGAGGGTCAGGGGTCAAACCCCATACACAGCCCCACCCCCCATCCCCCGCCGCCCCCCCCGTGGGGCTGGTGTCAGACTCCCATACACAGCCCCTCTCCCCGGGGTTGGGGGTCAGACTCGCCATACACAGCCCCTCCCCCTGGGGTCAGAGCCCCATACACAGCCCCTCCCCCTGGGGTCAGACTCCCCATACACAGCCCCTCCCCCCCGAGACCTGGGGTCACAACCCCATATACAGCCCCTCTCCCCTGGGCCGGGGGTCAGGCCATCCTGCCCTGCGGAGTGCTCCCTTCCCGACAGGAAGCCAAGCCAGCCAATCAGGCTGACCTCTGGGCGTGGAACTTGTCAGGGCCCAAAGTTGCACACTATGGAGGTAAAACTGCACAGCACGCAGGGAAACCCTGATACCCGGACATCCCGTCCATAGCTCCACACCCCCCTCCCCCTACACTCCCCCTCCCCACACCCGCTCCCCCCAAACCTCCATCCCTACACACTCCTTCCCCTTCACCCCCTCCCCTGTCACCATCTCCGCTACACCCCCCTCCCCTACACCCCTCTCCCCTACACCTGGCTCTCCCTACACCCCCTACCCCTTCAGCCCTTCCTCTACACCCCCCTCCCGCTACACCCCGCTCTCCCTACACACCCTCCCCCTACACACACCTCTCCCCACACCCCCTCGCCCTACACCATCTCACCATACACTCCCCCCCTCCCTACACCTCCCCTACAAACTCCCCCCTACATCACCCTCCTCTACACCTCGTCCCCTCCCCCAGCATAACCCCCTCCCCCTACATGTCCCCCCTCTCCCGACATACCTCCCTCTCCCTATATTACCCCCTCCCCTACATACCCCCTCACCTACATACCCCCCTCCCCTACATACCCACCCTCCCCTACATGCCCACCCTCCCCTACATACACCCTCTCCGTACCCTACATTCCCCCCTCCCCTATATACCACCCTCCCCTATATACCCTCCCCACATAACCCCCTCCCCTACATACCCCCCTACATACCCCCTCTCCCTACCTAACCCCCTCTCTCTACATACCCCCTCCCCCTACACCCCACTTTCCTACATACCCCTCTCCCCTACATACCCCCCTCCCCTATTTACTCCGCTCCCTATATAGCCCCCTCCCCTACATACCTCCCTCCTCTACCTACCCCCTCCCCTACATAGCCCCCTCCCCTACATACCTCCCTCCCCTACCTACCCCCTCTCCCTACATACCCCCTCCCCTACATACCCGCTCCCTACATACCTTCTTCCCTACATATCCCTCTCCTCACGTACCCCCTCCCTACATACCCCGCTCCCTATATAGCCCCCTTCCCTACATAGCCCCCTCCCCTACATACCTCCCTCCCCTACCTACCCCCGCTCCCTACATACCCCCTTCCCTACATACCACCCTCTCCCTACATACCCACCCTCCCCTACATTCCCCCCTCCCCTATATACCACCGTTCCCTATATACCCCCTCACATACCCCCTCCCCTACATACCCCCTCCTCACTGGGAGGAAGTTGCAGAGGAATGTTGGTGGCAGTGGGCGGTGAGCTGATCAATTTCAGCCCCCTAGCGAGTCCTATGTTCTCCTCTTTTTTAGGTCCAAAGTGGATGACCTCATATTTACTGCCATTCAAATCCATTTGGCACAGATTTACCCATTCACTATCTGTTGCTATCGCTCTGTAATGTGGTGCTTCCAGCTACACTGCTGACAATGCTGCGTATCATTGTGCCGGAGCCCAGCAGTAACAGGTCCATCCATCTCCCGGCAATGCTCAGCGCCTTCTCAGCTAATCGGCCAATTGTCTCACCGGCTGGATTCGGGTGGGGGAGCGGTTTTGGTAAATTAGCAGCATCCAGGGTGTCTGGGGGAGGGGCTGGGAACATGCTGGGGAGGGGTTCTCGGGCAGTGGGGTTAGGGGAGGTGGCTGGAGAATGTCCCGAAGCCGTTTACAGCCAAGGAAGGACTTTTTTGGAATGTAGTCACTGTTTAAATGTGGGAAACGTGGCAGCCAATTGGTGCACTGCAAGCTCCCACACACAGCAATGAGATCATGACTAGATAATCTGATTTCAGTGATGCTGGTTTAAGGAAGTTAGCAAAAGAACTAGGTGGGGACGATGAAGGGGCGATGAGGGGGGTAATGAGGGGGGTGATGAGGAGGTTATGAGGGGGGTGATGAGGGGGCGATGAGGGAGCGATGAGGGGGGGTGATGAGGGGACGATGAGGGGGTTGATGAGGGGGCGATGAGGGGGGTGATGAGGGGGGTGATGAGGGGGCGATGGGGGGGGTGATGAGGGGGAGATGAGGGGGCGATGAGGGGGGTGATGAGGGGGGTGATGAGGGGGGGTGATAAGGGGGAGATGAGGGGGGTGATGAGGGGGCAATGAGGGGGTGATGAGGGGCTGATGAGGGGGCGATGAGGGGGGTGATGAGGGGGGGTGATAAGGGGGAGATGAGGGGGGTGATGAGGGGGTGATGAGGGGGCGATGAGGGGATGATGAGGGGGCGATGAGGGGGCGATGAGGGGGTGATGAGGGGGCGATGAGGGGGTGATGAGGGGATGATGAGGGGGCGATGAGGGGGTGATGAGGGGGCGATGAGGGGGTGATGAGGGGGCGATGAGGGGGTGATGAGGGGGCGATGAGGGGGTGATGAGGGAGCGATGACTCACCTCTGACCCAAACGAGGTGCACCTTCTATTTTTTGAACTGTTTCTCTGCGCATGAATTGTGGGATGAGGGGTCCCTTGCAGCAGGTCGGCCGTTCCGACCACGCATCTGCGGCGCGCTAATGATGTCAGCGTGACATAGACGTGCCGCGCCGCCGACAAACAAGGAGGCCACCGGCGGCAAATGCCATCAGTGGCAGCGGCCGGCAGCACTGTTCCTGCAGGACAATTTCAGGAAGGGCTCAGTGCCGGTCGGTGAGCGGTCGGCGACGGTCGGTGAAGGGTCGGTGCCGGTCGGTGAGGGGTCGGTGCCGGTCGGTGAGGGGTCGGTGCCGGTCGGTGAAGGGTCGGTGCCGGTCGGTGAGGGGTCGGTGCCGGTCGGTGAGGGGTCGGTGCCGGTCAGTGAGGGGTCGGTGCCGGTCGGTGAGGGGTCGGTGCCGGTCGGTGACGGGTCGGTGCCGGTCGGTGAGGGTTCGGTGCCGGTCAGTGAGGGGTCGGTGCCGGTCGGTGAAGGGTCGGTGCCGGTCGGTGAGGGGTCGGTGCCGGTCGGTGAAGGGTCGGTGCCGGTCGGTGAGGGGTCGGTGCCGGTCGGTGAGGGGTCGGTGCCGGTATGTGAAGGGTCGGTGCCGATCGGTGAGGGGTCGGTGCCGGTCGGTGAGGGGTCGGTGCCGGTATGTGAAGGGTCGGTGCCGGTCGGTGAGGGGTCTACGCTGGTCGGTGAGGGGTCGGTGCCGGTCGGTGGAGGGTCGGTGCCGGTCGGTGAGGGTTCGGTGCCGGTCGGTGGAGGGTCGGTGCCGGTCGGTGAGGGGTCGGTGCCGGTCGGTGAGGGTTCGGTGCCGGTCGGTGAAGGGTCGGTGCCGGTCGGTGAGGGGTCGGCGCCGGTCGGTGAGGGTTCGGTGCCGGTCAGTGAGGGGTCGGTGCCGGTCGGTGAGGGGTCGGTGCCGGTATGTGAAGGGTCAGTGCCGGTCGGTGAGGGGTCGCTGCCGGTCGGTGAGGGGTCGGTGCCGGTCGGTGAGGGGTCGGTGCCGGTCGGTGAAGGGTCGGTGCCGGTCGGTGAGGGGTCGGTGCCAGTCGGTGAGGGTTCGGTGCCGGTCAGTGAGGGGTTGGTGCCGGTCGGTGAGGGGTCGGTGCCGGTAGGTGAAGGGTCGGTGCCGGTCGGTGAGGGGTCGCTGCCGGTCGGTGGAGGGTCGGTGCCGGTCGGTGAGGGGTCGGTGCCGGTCGGTGAGGGGTCGGTGCCGGTCGGTGAGGGGTCGCTGCCGGTCGATGGAGGGTCGGTGCCGGTCGGTGAGGGGTCGGTGCCGGTCGGTGAGGGGTCGGTGCCGGTCGGTGAGGGGTCGGTGCCGGTCGGTGAGGGGTCGGTGCCGGTCGGTGGAGGGTCGGTGCCGGTCGGTGGAGGGTCGGTGCCGGTCGGTGGAGGGTCGGTGCCGGTCGGTGAGGGGTCGGTGCCGGTCGGTGAGGGGTCGGTGCCGGTCGGTGGAGGGTCGGTGCCGGTCGGTGGAGGGTCGGTGCCGGTCGGTGAGGGGTCGGCGCCGGTCGGTGAGGGGTCTACGCTGGTCGGTGAGGGGTCGGTGCCGGTCGGTGAGGGGTCGGTGCCGGTTGGTTAAGGGTTGGTGCCGGTCGGTGGAGGGTCGGTGCCGGTCGGTGAGGGGTCGGCGCCGGTCGGTGAGGGGTCTACGCTGGTCGGTGAGGGGTCGGTGCCGGTCGGTGAGGGGTCGGTGCCGGTTGGTTAAGGGTTGGTACGTGCACGCCACGGTGGGATAACGGGCGGAGCGGTCCCGGACACCGCTCCAATCCTGAGGAATGGCAATTTACAGAATGGCGGCCCCTCCACGGAGAATAGGCGGCCAGGCCACACTGCCCTGGAGCTGCCAATTTCAGGCAGACAACGGCCTCACCGGGACAGGCAGTTTCACCTCAGTGCTGCCCCTCCGACAGTGCTCCATCAGTACTGCCCCCCGACGGTGTTAACGCAGCTAGTTGTTGTGATCTGGAATTCATTGCCTGAATTTTCAAAAGGGAATTGGATAAATACCTGAAGGAGACGGATTGGAGGGACATGGGGAAGAGCGGGGGTGGGACTGACAGGATGGGTCTTCAAAAGAGCCGGTGAAGATTCAATGGGCCGAATGGCCTCCTTCTGTGCTGTACTAGTCTATGATTCTATGGTCGAGGGACGAATATTGTCCAGGTCACTGCGGAGAACTCCCCAGCTCTTCTTCCAATAGTGTAATATGATCTTTTACATCCACCTGAGAGGGCAGTTTAATGTCTCATGCGAAAGACGGCACCTCCGACAGTGCAGCGTTCCCTCAGTGCTGCCCCTCCGACAGTGCAGCGCTCCCTCAGTACTGCCCCTCCGATAGTGCGGCACTCCCTCAGTACTGCCCCTCCGACAGTGCAGTGCTCCCTCAGTACTGCCCCTCCAACAGTGCAGGGCTCCCTCAGTACTGCCCCTCCTACAGTGCAGTGCTCCCTCAGTACTGCCCCTCCAAAATTGCAGGGCTCCCTCAGTACTGCCCCTCCGACAGTGCAATGCTCCCTCTGCACTGCCATGGAATGTTAGCCTGGATTATAGGCTCAAGTCTCTGGACTTAAAGCCACGGCCTTGTGACTGAGGGGATGTGCAATGACCGCTGCCGGCACTATTGGTGAACACCATGCGTGGACTCACCTCTATCGCCTGTGAAGCCTGGCTCTGAGCAGCTGCTGTTGCCTGTAGCCCCTGTAGATGTGTGACTGCTTCACTGGGCCTTCGTTGTGTTCCCGCAGAACCTGGCCTTGCTGTGGCAGCAGTTGGAGATGCACAGGTACCAGATGACGGGACGACAATAGTTGCCATAGTTACTGAGCGTGGTGTCTCTGGAACTTGTAAGTTTGCAATATAAGAGGCAGGCGAGGTTTGGAGCTGAGGCAAGGCCTCAGTGTCTGATTGTTGGGGCACTGTGGCCCAAGGAATGACTGGCCACACACAGGCAGTGTCCATACTGCTCCTGGCCATCGAGAAGCTGTGCAGCGGAGACAGGGCTGCGATTGATGGGAATGAGCAGACAGGGAGCTGAGAGCAGAGGGACAAATCTGAAGCCTCAGAGACTGGCAGTGCCCAGGTTACAGCGGAGGTGGGACTTTGTGTCCCTGGAGGTGCGGAGACCATGGTCGCTGAGCTGCTGGAGGCTGGCAAGGTCGGCACAGACTCTCCTGGCTGATAAACGGCAAAGCCACCAGTGGAAAGGGGAGTGTTTTGGTCGAAGAGCTGGGCGTGCAGTTGGGTGGGGCGAGACGCAGCCTGTGTGTGGAGCCTCTTTAACAGCTGCTCTTCCTCTTTCAAACTCTGTCCTCCATCTAAAGAAAAGGATTAAAATCAGAGGCATTGGTCAGCAATCAAACAGGTTCTGTGATGTGCCCTGAGCTCATCATCATCATTGGCAGCCCCGTGGGGTCGAGCATGACTTGCTTCCACACTAAAAATGATTACTCTGTGTTATATACGCAGACTATAGACATACTCTCTGTGTAGTCACTGTATAGTTGCATAAGATGGAGACTTGTTACCTGATGTACTATCAATAAGGTTTACACTGTGTATACACAATGCTGGCATCACTAGAGGGTGCAACTGGTGGAGACCGGGGTTTCCTACCCCTTTAGCAGAGGCTGTCCACCAGAGGGCACTGCAGTGGGAGACCTCAGAGTCACCTGCATTAAGTGTGCAGGGCCCAGTATAAAAGGCTGCCCACCATGCTTGTGCCTCACTCTGGAGTTACGAATAAAGGGCCAAGGTCTCTACAGTTTGAGTACAACACATTGCCTCATGGAGTCATTCACAAGTGCATTACAGACATAACAACTGGCGACGAGAATATGGACTTTCATGCGATTATGGATACCTTTGGCACACTAAAAGACTTTGCAGAGAGTGATAATTGGGATGCCTTCACAGAATGGCTTGAGCAATATTTCGTGGCAAACGACCTGGCAGGGGAGACGGACACATTGGCGGAGAAGTGCAAGGCTATACTGCTAACCAGTTGTAGGTGCGAGGTCTACCGCCTCGTCAGGGACTTGCTGGCACCCGCGAAGGCCAAGGATAAGGCATACGATGAGCTGACTGAACTAATTCGCGACCAACTAAAACCAAAACAGAGCATCCTCACGGCCAGGCACAGATTCTACACTCATCGCAGACCTGAGGGCCAGGAGATTGCAAAATATGCTGCCAACCTCAGGAGACTTGTGGCACTGTGTGATTTCAGCATACACCTCAACGAAGCATTGCGAGACACCTTCGTTATGGGAATTGGCCACGAGGGCCTCGTTCATGCTATTATCTGCCGACTCACCGTCTAGCAGAGGAGTTGGTAGATAACTTTGAATCCAGCCGGGAGTATGATAATTTGGCCAGAGAGGCAACTCAGCCCCAGGAGGAAGTGTGTGGAGTGTATACCTGCACCACCGATTGTCCTCCAGTGAAGATGGAAGTTGAGATAAACGGCGTTCCAGTCTTCATGGAAGTGGACATGGGACCGAGCCAGTCAGTGATGAGCCAGGATGCCTTTGAGAGGCTATGGAATGAAAAATGATCTGAGCTGGTTTCAGTACAGGAAAAGTTGCACACCTACACCAAGAGCTCATCCCAGTCCTTGGTAGTGTGGATATAAGTGTAATCCATAATGGCGTGGTGCACAAGTTACCTCTGTGGATTGTTGCAGGTGATGGTCCAACGCTACTTGGAAGAAGGTGAATGGGGAAGTTCCAGTGGAAATGGGAAAACCTCTTCACTCCAGCAATCGATGTCCCCCATGCTCAGAGGCAGAGCAAAACCTCACCTTCGCTTGGGCCAGGCACCAGAGAACAGACCAGCTCAGCACCTGAGGCACAGACCTTTCATCATGACTGTGTGGCAATGATCCGACCGGAACGACCTAAAAGTACCTTCACGGCTCCAGTGGCAGGACTCCTGGGGAGGAAGATCAAATTCACAGGCACTCTTCCAGCTTTTGTGGCAGAATCGCGGGAGAGAAGGATCAAGGTAGTCGACCTCGAGGACAGAGGCAAGATGGCGTCCCTGCTGCAGCGAGGTGCAGCGTGGCTGAAAAGAAAGATGGCCACGGCCATATCACGAGGTGCAACGCTGAGGGACCAACATGTGATGTCTAACAAAGGATTTGATTGGGGTAAAGCCAGCAGGGTTCTCTTAAAGGAGACCTGCAACCAACTGAACTTAAAGAGCCATTGTATGCATGGCAATCAATGTAACAAACCGATTAAAATTGTGAACAAAATGTTGTTGCGAGATGTCGGGAATAGATTGTCCCCAAAAGTAGCAAGTGAGCGAATTCGGGAGGGTGAAGGCAGTGATCCTGATGCCCTGCCCCAGGTGTCCCCACAAGTTATAGACCAGTGACCTCAGGAGAGTGAAGGCACTGATCCTGATACCCTGCCCCAGGTGTTCCCACAAGTTATAGACCAGTGACCTCAGGAGAGTGAAGGCACTGATCCTGATACCCTGCCCCAGGTGTTCCCACAAGTTATAGACCAGTGACCTCAGGAGAGTGAAGGCACTGATCCTGATACCCTGCCCCAGGTGTTCCCACAAGTTATAGACCAGTGACCTCAGGAGAGTGAAGGCACTGATCCTGATACCCTGCCCCAGGTCTATCCCACGCTGCAGGCACCCGATGGCACTATTCGACACGGACCTGGCAGTCGGTCACCGTTACCCACCCCCCGGGTGGAGACAGTTCAGCCCCCAGACCCAGTCGCTACCTCGGCCATGTCCGGGAGCGAAAGGTCAGAACCAACGAGTTCCCCAAACGGGACGTGGAACAGTCAGGTTCCCAACACCGTTAGAGAGCAGGCAGAAGATTCTGCAGCCCTCAAAGGAGGACAGGGAGGCCACACACATCTGTGGCTCTGCCCACCACTAGGCAACGGGAAAGGCCCTGAGTCCTGGCTAGGTGAGCGAGCCAAGCCCACCCCGCTAGCAGGGGGCGCAGCGCCACTATCAGACAACTAGGACCCCATCCAGTTGCTCTGGAACCTGCCTCCTCGCATACCTGTACTGCTACCTCAGTACTTACCATGACTGAACCATGAATGCAATCTACCCAATCCTGGCGCACGACCGTAACACATATCGAATGTAAGTCACTAAACCAATACAAACTGTAACTTCCTTGCTTTGTACTTGCACTGTGCCTGATCCTGTATGTTAATGTAATGGGCCTGCAGTATGATCTCACTGTGGGGATGTGGGGGTTGTAGAATTTACCAATATCTCGCAAAGATTCCAGGTACCTTTCCCCTGCAGAGGAGAAGAATCCCTTTCTGGGCTTTTAAAATGAGTTTAAAGGGGCAGACGAAGCCTGCGGGGGATAAAAGGGGATGCATTCATGGAGATCCCCCCCACCCCCCAGTGTTTGGACTCATAGGAAAGGGAATTCAAAATGGATCTAAATTACAGAAGCTTGAGATCCCCTAAATATCTATGGGAAGGAGCATATCAATTTTAAGATTCTACAACATTTAGGCTGCGAAAAAAGAGTTACCAAATACAGGAGGTGGGGCCAACGTCTGAAGCAAATTCGTGTATTAAAGACCCCAGGCTATTCACCCCCGAAGAGATAATTGAATTACCCAATCAAGCACAATGGAAATCATGGTCAGAAAAACTGGACAGTCCTAAAACAATGCAAAACCAGTGATAGCACATTCTCACACCCTAATCGAGTTACTGCTGACAAAGGAGACATTTGAAAATCAATGGACAGAACAGTTTAAACAGAGCCCAAGAGATTTGATGGGAGATAACGGAGCTTTTTTTGGGGGATATATCTATCCCTCAGTTTTACAAGGAAAGACTAGCAGAACACAGATTGTAACTTGCACAGACTCTAGCAGAGTACAGACGGAGCAGAGCACAGACTTGAAAGGAACACAGACAGACACAAGCGGCCTGCTTGCTCTACAGTGAAGAAATGGAATAGTGAAGGAAACTACCAGAACTGATCAGGAACTGACCGAGCACGAGGCCCACGAAACGACCACTCTACAATCTACTTCTGAACAACCCAACGGGGGGAGAAATTATCAAAAGGGACTAACTAAAACTATTCCTAACCAAAGAAAGTGGGTACTTACCCCATACATCCAAAACGCAACTTACCGCATCAACGGACGCACCCCAACAGAAGACTACACAGTCCGAAGTCCTCTCCTCCGTCCGGGGTACGGCTCGCCTAGAAGGCCAAGTGCAGTGAACCTCGAAACCGTGATTCACCGGCAACTGTCTAAAGGGATTGGTGAGCATAGCCCCTGAACCCCCAGAGCTATAACTTAGTTAGTTAGCGGAATTGGGAGTTTTGGGGAGGCTGGGATAACTTGTGTAAATGTATCTGCATTCTCCTCTTTACCCCATTTAGAGTTTAAGCTGTATTCTTTTCCCCACAGGCTGTAATTTGACATTTTATTCAATGTGTTGTACCCTTCAGTGTGTATTGGTCTGTGTATGTTATTAAAGGTGTGCCTTTTACTTCTTTTTAAACACAGTAAAGCCATACCTGCTTCCTACCTTGAAACCGATTGTCTGTCCAAGTCTGTCATAGTCCCTTCATAATTCCAGTGTCTAGAACCAAGGGTGTGGAAGCGATTCGGAACCGCTCATATAAGGTCAGAAGGGAAAGCTGACCCCCTGCAAACCACCCCTTACACATGGCGACCCCGATGGGACACTGGTACAAGGGACGTGATAAGAGAGAGACTGGTTTCAGGAAACGAAGCAAAATGGAAGAGGGGATTTTCTCGTATGTGTTTAAGAGGGTAAATGTGGCTAAGGAGTGGGTACTCGATCTATTGTATGCTGAGCGTCCAGAAGATGCTGCAGCTCAATGGACAGAGAGCAAGGACCATAAAAAGTCGATAGAGAAGGCCATTTGGCTAACTTGCCTTCAGCAACAGATCCGGCTTCTAGATGAGGAGAATGAGAAATTAAAGGAAGTATTGAGACAGGCAGAAGAGAGGTCCAGCGCAAGGGCCACAGTCGGGGAAAGGCTGTAGACAGAGGTGGGACAGTTAAAGGAAAGTAGAGAGCTCACTAAAGAAAGGCACAAAACCCAATGGACCTTTTACAGTGTCAGATTATTGAAGCCAAGAATAGCGAACGGGCATTGCGGGAAGAGAATTCCTGCCTCGTCAAGCAAGTTAAAGAGTACGGGGAGAGGGTGAGAGACATTCAGGTAGCCTATAAGGTAGCCAGTACCAGGGAATTTGAGGCAGGAGACCATGGCCCCTGCCAGCAGCAGATCCAAAGCTTGAATCTTGCTCTATCCCGGGCTAAAGTCATGGTGTGCCTGATAAACCCGGGTTTAGCCCAGGAACATCTGGTTGGGCAAGGAGAAACCCCTCAGTCACCGCCTGCAGCTCCCAGGAATGGCCCGGGGCAGCAGGAGTGTCAGCCAGAGTGCGGGGCAGGCAAGGATTGCGAACTACCAACACCGGCAGCCCCGAGTTTTAACTCGGCTTGGCAGCAGGGGGAAGAGGGTGAACCAATACAAGAAGGGCCGGAACAAGGGCCAATGCACCCGGTCCGGCAGCAGAAGTTTGGCCCGCCTGATGCCAATGCGGCAGCAGGACCCCTAGAAAGCAACTTCGTTGTCCCCCACAACACCCAAAAACTGAGGGCTATGATAGGCCACCTAAGTAAGCTCACCCAACAGGGGGATCCCTCTGTACACTTCCTGGAAGTGGAACACACAGGGGATATTAACAGGTACGACGATTCGGAGCAGGCTAAGCTGTTGCTCTTCTCGCTAGACACCAAGCTGTGCCATTCCCTCTCTGCAGATAGCAGAAAGGGGCGAAACACGTACGCTACAGTTAAGGAGGAGGTTCTAGACGCCATGGGTATGAACGACGGGAGTCCTTTCTCCCGAGTGGAGAAAACAGTGCAGCTCTATGGGGAGACTCCACAGGCTTTCGCCGACAGGTTGTGGGGCTCTTGACCGGGCCCACCTGAACCCTAACGAGCTGGCTCACTGGCTTCGCAGCCTGATGGCAAACAGCTTACCTGGAGTAAAGGCAAAAGCCGAGGTCTGGTTCGATCCAAGAGATCCCAGAACCACCGAGGAGACAGTGGTCAGACAGTTGACACTGGCTTACCGGAATGGTAGAGGAACAGAGGAGCCCTCCTCTAAAGGGAGGGTCAATGAGATTAAACCCAGCCAAGGCAAGAGAGAGTGGCATCAGGAAGGTGAGAACCCTCCACACAAAGGGGGCGAGTGTTTTGGGTGTGGGAAAAGTGGGCACTGGAGGAAGGACTGTAGGAACCCATGGAAAGAGACTAAGGGAAAGGCCACTTCAGCCCCAGCCTGTAAGGCCGGGGCAGGAACACCCGACTCATATGAAACACTCGTAGCCACCCTACAGACACTCATAAACGGACAGGGAGCAGTAGCTATCGCAACTGGTGCAGTAGCCGGTATGGTAAAACCCTTTGCTCCAACCCACCCAGATGCATGACTAAAGCCAGCACAGTCTATGTACCTGTGTTCCCTAGAATACAATGCCTGGAAGAGACCGTGCGTTACGATGGAGGTGGAGAAAGTGAAAGGGACCTACCTGCTAGATACTGGTGCTTCCAGCACCCTTGTATATGCAGATAACCCAGCTACCTCACCTCTATCGAACGGGGTCCCGTACAGTCTAGTGGGGTTCACAGGCAATGAGCAAACTGGTTCGTTTTCCATCCCGCTCACCATTCAGTTAGGGACACTCAAAACCAAATGGAAGTGTGTCCTGATGAAATGGGAGCAGAAGGGAAAAGGGATCCCGGGGGCTGATTTTATCATTGGCCACCAGATCCTAGTGGATCTTAGGAACCACTGTCTATGGGGAGCCATAGTGACTGACAGGGAAGGTGAGGTGGCGGTGATCCCAGGAAAAGGGGCCAAGGGAACATTGTCTACTGTGAAGCCAAAGGAGGGTTATGACTTGGAATTACTGGTCAGTAACATCTCAGTGGAGTACCAGGCATATGTACGGGCACACCTTGCAGCATTCGCCACCCACAAACATGACTGTGGTAGGGTAACGGGGGTGGAAGTTAGTATAGAAGGGGACCCCATGACTCGACCACAAAAGCAATATAACTTCCCCAGGGAGGCAGAGGCAGACCTGACAACGGCGCTGGGATCACTGGTAGAGCAAGGGGTGTTAAGACCGATAGCAACCCATGTGAACTCTCCACTGTGGCCGGTTAAGAAACCGGACAACTCATGGAGGGCCACCGTGGACTATCGAGTACTAAATAAGAATATCCCTGCCTGTGTACCTACTGTAGCAGCCGTAGCGGATCTCATAGGGAGTATTCCAGCATCTGTGACCACTTTCACGATGCTGGACATTTCAAATGGGTTCTGATCCATTCCTTTAAAACGGGAGGACCAGTACAAGTTCGCCTTTACCTTTAAGGGCCAACAATACACGTGGAACTGTCTTCCCCAAGGCTTCCACAATAGTCCCAGCATTTTTCACCAATGTATGGCGAACTGTTTAAAGGGCTTTAGCAGACCCCAGCAGTTGGTGCAGTATGTGGATGACCTGCTCCTGTTCACTGATCAGCGGGAGGAGCATGGCCCACTGCTGGCTGAGCTGCTGGAGCTGCTAAAAGAAGAAGGGTTTAAAGTAAACCCCAAGAAGGCACAGATCGGCCTGAAGGAAGTCAAATTCTTGGGGCTGACTGTGCGCGCTGGGGAAAGGGCCATAGACAAGGCTAGAAGGGAGGCAGTACAGGAGTTACCAGCCCCCAGCACAGTGACAGGGGTAAGATCCTTTCTAGGGCTCACCGGATACTACAGAGACTTCATTGAGGATTATGCTGCCACTGCAGCCCCTCTGCTCAGGCTCCTGCACAAGGGTGTAGAGTGGTACTGGGATGAGGGTTGCGAGGCAGCATTTAATCAGCTCAAGAAGGACTTCCAGACCGCGCCAGCCTTAGGAACGATAGATGTAGGAAAGGAGTTTTTCCTGGAGGTGGCAGCCAGCGGGGACAGTTTGAGCTCAGTGCTGCTTCAAGAGCAGCACAGCCAGCTGAGGCCGGTGGTTTACTCCTCCAGAATCCTCACAGATGTGGAGAAGGGGTACTCCAACTGTGAGAGACATCTCCTAGCCACACATTGGGCAGTGAAAAGATCCTTGATCTTCACGGGAGGGTCTCCTCTAACACTCCTAACCCACCACACACCTACTCAGATGCTCCTAGATGGGAGGATTAAGGAGGGGACGGTGAGCAGTAGAAGGCCCCCGCGAGCCAAGGCTCACAGCCAACCTAATCTACCCAGGAAAAGCCCACAGGTGCTCCATAGAAGGGGTATGGGAGGTAAACATTGGTCCTCGGGCTGGGTTACACCCTACAGGCCGCGACATCTACGTGGACGGGTCCAGCACGGTATCTGCTGGCGAACGACTCACTGGGTGTGGAGTCTATGACCCAAGGGCAGGTATTGCCCTGGCAATCAAGCTCCCGAGCACCATGAGTGCCCAGCATGCAGAACTGTCCGCCGTAATGTACGTGGTGACCCACCCCGAGGAATTCCCTACCCCATACACGATTTGCTCGGACAGTATGTTCACCTGCAATTCATGTACGGAGTACCTGGCTATCTGGTCCTGTCGCGGATACACGTCCGCTGACGGGAGACCCCTGGCAATCAAGCCCCTGCTGGAGAAAATCATGACAGCGGTGGGGGAAAGAGGGAAAGGTCTACATACATAAGGTGAAGGCCCATTCAAAAACCGAACCCGGTGCAGAGGGAAACCAACAGGCTGACAAACTGACCAAAGAAGGTGCCCGCACGGGAAAGTTCTGGGACCCCTATGACACCGGCCGCATAGCAGCGGTCCAGAATAAGAACAGGGCAGCAGAGAGTACAGGGATAGCTTTGGCCCAGGACTTAAAAACAGTTCAGGCACAGGACCCAGCCCTGAAAGCAGTCCTGAATGCGCTAGCCAGAGGAGAGAGAGTAGAAGGTCCGTACGGCACAGCAGCCATTACCGTTAAGGAAGGCATGCTGTTTAAAGAGGGACAATGGGTCGTGCTGCAGCAGCACCAGAGGGAATTCCTAAAACTGGCCCATGAGGGTCCAGGAGCGGGACACCCCGGGCCTGAGACCACCTGGCAACGGGTGGAACAGGCAGGATGGTGGCCGGGACTCAGGGAGGACGTCCGCGAGTTCTGTGCGAACTGCCTGGTGTGTGCTGCGAACAACCCTGACCCCCAGAAAAGGAAGATGTCCCTAGGACACGTCAGGAGGGTAGAGGGACCATGGCAGTCAATCCAAATTGACTACATCGGGCCCCTACCCACTGCCCAGGGAGGCTACAAATACTGCCTAGTCCTGGTGGACGTGTTCTCAAAATGGGTTGAAGCCTTCCCCTGCCGAACAGCCACCGCACTAGGGACAGCTAAGATTCTAGTGAGGGAAGTGTTCTCCCGGTGGGGACTCCCACAGTATGTGGAGTCGGACCAGGGGAGCCATTTCACCGGGCAGGTAATGCAGTCAACCCTTAAGGTGCTCGGCATTGAGGGGAAATGGCACGTTGCCCACAATCCACAGTCATCGGGTATTGTGGAGCATTTAAACCGCACCATTAAAGAAAGGCTGCGGAAGGAAACGGGAGACTCACCCCAAAAGTGGGTGGAGGTCTTACCGTTGGTCCTAATGGGGATCAGAGCCAGCCAGTCAAAGAGCACCGGGTATTCCCCATACGAGCTCATGACTGGCCGGATCATGCGGACCCCCACCCATGTCCTAGCCCCGGTGCTCACAGAAGGTCAGCTCAGAGAGGTGAACTGGGACCGGTTTGTCAGGAACCTGTTTGAACACCTCAAGCCCTGAGAAGGACGCTCCGTACACCACGGCCAAAAATACCGTGGTCACCAGCATCTGAGCCTCAGCGATTCTACCCAAGGCAGCCCGACAGGAAAGGTCGAAGGTCAGAAGTACACAGGCCGCTCAGGGTAGGGACCACCAGCCAGCCGCCTCCAGCGGTGAGGGTCTCACAGGAGCAGTAGCAACGAGCTGTCCCAGAGACAAGGGTCTCCAGCTCACCGGCTCTGGGAAACCCTAGCATCCAGGCGGCTATCAGGCCGCACAAAGCATGGGCCTGACAGGGACTAACCAGGCCACCCGGAGACGGGTGGTGGTTGTACATAGCTCTAATTTTAGTTTAAGGCAGCTGACTGCACCATTTTACATTTTAAGGTTTAGTTTAGAATTGAGGGTAATGTTGCAGTAATGTTTAGGTGATTATTTTGAGTTTGTCTTGTGTGTCAGCCAGCCTGAGAGCAGTTCTCAAGGGCAGGATCCAGACATTACCGGGTGATGGACAAACCTCAGGAGACCAATTGATGTTGTTTAATTTTAATCTAGGTTTTTTCCTTCTGTAATGTGGTTGTACGTTGCTTATATGCTGGTGGATATAATGTAACTGAAATGAAATGTAACTGTGCTGAAATGCAATTGTAGTGATTGAACCTCCTCCAAGCTGGGAGGGTATAAATGTAAAAAGTTTGTGACTGTAAAGGGAAAAGTGTGCATCTATGGTGATGTTGCATAAGTGTAATGCATTTTGGGTATTAGTCTAGCTAATTCACAGGGAAGGTTATCTCTTGGGAGTCAGGAACTTTGCTCACCTCGAAGAATGATACCATAAGTGATATGGTATCACAGGGGGGAATGTAGAATTTACCAATATCTCGCGAAGATTCCAGGTACCTTTCCCCTGCAGAGGAGAAGAATCCCTTTCTGGGCTTTTAAAATGAGTTTAAAGGGGCAGACGAAGCCTGCGGGGGATAAAAGGGGATGCATTCATGGAGATCCCCCCCACCCCCCCCCCCCAGTGTTTGGACTCATAGGAAAGGGAATTCAAAATGGATCTAAATTACAGAAGCTTGAGATCCCCTAAATATCTATGGGAAGGAGCATATCAATTTTAAGATTCTACAACATTTTGGCTGCGAAAAAAGAGTTACCAAATACAGGAGGTGGGGCCAACGTCTGAAGCAAATTCGTGTATTAAGGATCCCAGACTATTCACCCCCAAGAGATAATCGAATTACCTAATCAAGCACAATGGAAATCATGGTCAGAAAAATGGACAATCCTAAAACAATGCAAACCCAGTGATAGCACATTCTCATACCCTAATCGAGTTACTGCTGACAAAGGAGACATTTGAAAATCAATGGACAGAACAGTTTAAACAGAGCCCAAGACATTTGATGGGAGATAACGGAGCCTTTTTTTGGGGGATATATCTATCCCCCAGTTTTACAAGGAAAGACTAGCAGAACACAGACTGTAACTCGCACAGACTCTAGCAGAGTACAGACGGAGCAGAGCACAGACTTGAAAGGAACACAGACAGACACAAGCGGCCTGCTTGCTCTACAGTGAAGGAATGGAATAGTGAAGGAAACTACCAGAACTGATCAGGAACTGACCGAGCACGAGGCCCACAAAACGGAAGGTTGTCAGCAACAAAATTGACGACCACTCTACAATCTACTTCTGAACAACCCAACGGGGGAGAAATTACCAAAAGGGACTAACTAAAACTATTCCTAACCAAAGAAAGTGGGTACTTACCCCATACATCCAAAACGCAACTTAGTACATCAACGGATGCACCCCAACCGAAGACTACGCAGTCCGAAGTCCTCTCCTCCGTCCGGGGTACGGCTCGCCTAGAAGGCCAAGTGCAGCGAACCCCGAAACCGTGATTCACCGGCAACTGTCTAAAGCGATTGGTGAGCATAGCCCCTGAACCCCCAGAGCTATAATTTAGTTAGTTAGGGGAATTGGGAGTGGGGGGGAGGCTGGGATAACTTGTGTAAATGTATCTGCATTCTCCTCTTTACCCCATTTAGAGTTTAAGCTGTATTCTTTTCCCCACAGGCTGTAATTTGACATTTTATTCAATGTGTTGTACCCTTCAGTGTGTATTGGTCTGTGTGTGTTATTAAAGGTGTGTCTTTTACTTCTTTTTAAACACAATAAAGCCATACCTGCTTCCTACCTTGAAACCGATTGTCTGTCCAAGTCTGTCATAGTCCCTTCATAATTCCAGTGTCTAGAACCAAGGATGTGGGAGCGATTCGGAACCGCTCATATAAGGTCAGAAGGGAAAGCTGACCCCCTGAAAACCACCCCTTACAGGGGGTGGGGGGTGGAAATGGATGTATGTAACCATGGACACACACATGGATCACACCCAGAACCCACTGGAACCTCCACTGCATCATCGAACCCTCCAAACTGGTAACCACTACCTAACGTTGTGGCAAAAGGGACTTGGAGGTTAACAGGGGGAGAGCCAAGCCAAAGCACAACCAAGATGCAAGGGCTATTGGCACTTAAGTCTGGGGAGAGCTAAACAAGAGCACATAGTGCAAAGGTAATTGGCACAAAGGACTTGGGGGAGAGTGATGTTATATACGCAGACTATAGATATATTCTCTGTGTAGTCACTGTATAGTTGCATAAGATGGACACTTCTTCCCTGATGTACTATCAATAAGATTTACACTATGTATATACTATGCTGGCAACACTAGAGGGTGCAACTGATGGAGACCGGGGTTTCCTGCCCCTGTAGCAGAGGCTGTCCACCAGAGGACACTGTGGTGGGAGACCTGAGGGTCACCTGCATTAGGTGTGCAGGGCCCAGTATAAAAGGCTGCCCACCATGCTTGTGCCTCACTATGGAGTTACAAATAAAGGACCAAGGTCACGACAGTTTGAGTACAATGCATTGCCTCATGGAGTCATTCACAAGTGCATTGCAGACATAACAACTGGTGACGACAATATGGACTTTCACGCAATTATGGATACCTTTGGCACATTAAAAGACTTCGCAGAGGGTAATGATTGGGATGCCTTCACGGAAAGGCTCAAGCAATATTTCGTGGCAAACGACCTGGCAGGGGAGATGGACACATTGGCGGAGAAGTGCAAGGCTATACTGCTGACCAGTTGTAGGCCCGAGGTCTACCGCCTCGTCAGGGACTTGCTGGCACTCACGAAGGACAAGGATAAGACATACGATGAGCTGACTGAACTAATTTGCGACTGACTAAAACCAAAACAGAGCATCCTCACGGCCAGGCACAGATTCTACACTCACCGCAGACCTGAGGGCCAGGAGATTGCAAAATATGCTGCCAGCCTCAGGAGACTTGCGGCACCATGTGCTTTTGGCACGCACCTCAACGAAGCATTGCGAGACACCTTTGTTATGGGAATTGGCCACGAGGGCCTTCTTCACAAGCTATTATCTGCCGACTCACCGTCTAGCAGAGGAGTCGGTAGATGACTTTGAATATAGTGAGGGGTATGATGATTTGGCCAGAGAGGCAACTCAGCCCTAAGAAGAAGTATATGGAGTGTATACCTGCACCACCGATTGTCCTCCAGTGAAGATGGAAGTCAAGATAAACGGCGTTCCAGTCTTCATGGAAGTGGACACGGGAGCGAGCCAGTCAGTGATGAGCCAAGATGCCTTTGAGAGGCTATGGAACGAAAAACGACCTGAGCTGGTTTCAGTACAGAAAAAGTTGCACACCTACACCAAGGAGCTGATCCCAGTCCTTGGTAGTGTGGATATAAGTGTAATCCATAATGGCATGGTGCACAAGTTACCTCTGTGGATTGTTGCAGGTGATGGTCCAACGGTATGGAAGAAGATGGATGGGGAAGATCCAGTGGAAATGGGAAGACCTCTTCACTCCAGCAATCGATGTCCCCCATGCTCAGAGCAGAGCAAAACCTCACCTTCGCTTGGGCCAGGCACCAGAGAACAGACCAGCTCAGCACCTGAGGCACAGACCGTCCATCATGACTGTGTGGCAATGACCAGAACGACCTAAAAGTACCTTCCCGGCTCCAGTGGCAGGACTCCTGGGGAGGAAGATCGAATTCACAGGCACTCTTCCAGCTTTTGTGGCAGAATCGCGGGAGAGAAGGATCAAGGTAGTCGACCTCGAGGACAGAGGCAAGATGGCGTCCCTGCTGCAGCGAGGTGCAGCGTGGCTGAAAAGAAAGATGGCCACGGCCATATCACGAGGTGCAACGCTGAGGGACCAACACGTGATGTCTAACAAAGGATTTGATTGGGGTAAAGCCAGCAGGGTTCTCTTAAAGGAGACCTGCAACCAACTGAACTTAAAGAGCCATTGTATGCATGGCAATCAATGAAAACCGATTAAAATTGTGAACAAAATGTTGTTGCGAGATGTCGGGAATAGATTGTCCCCAAAAGTAGCAAGCGAGCGAATTCGGGAGGGTGAAGGCAGTGATCCTGATGCCCTGCCCCAGGTGTCCCCCACAAGTTATAGGCCAGCGACCTCAGGAGAGTGAAGGCACTGATCCTGATACCCTGCCCCAGGTCTATCCCACGCTGCAGGCACCCGATGGCAGTATTCGCCACGGACCTGGAAATGAAAATGGCGCCAATACACCCAGTCGGTCACCGTTACCCACCGGGTGGAGACGGTGCAGCCCCCAGACCCAGTCACTACCTCGGTCATGTCCGGGAGCGAAAGGTCAGAACCAACGAGTTCCCCAAACGGGACGTGCAACAGTCAGGTTCCCAACACCGTTAGAGAGCAGGCAGAAGATTCTGCAGCCCTCAAAGGAGGACAGGGAGGCCACACACATCTGTGGCTCTGCCCACCACTAGGCTACGGGAAAGGCCCTGAGTCCTGGCTAGGTGAGCGAGCCAAGCCCACCCCGCTAACAGGGGGCGCAGCGCCACTATCAGGGCTCCATCCGGTTGCTCTGGAATCTGCCTCCTCGCATACCTGTACTGCTACCTCAGTACTTACCATGACTGAACCATGAATACAATCTACCCAATCCTGGCGCACAAACGTAAAACATATCGAATGTAAGTCACTGAACCAATACAAACTGTAACTTCCTTGCTTTGTACTTGCACTGTGCCTGATCCTGTATGTTAATGTAACGGGCCAGCTGTATGATCTCGCTGTGGGGGGCGGGGAGGGGGGAAATGGATGTATGTAGCCATGGACACACACATGGTTCACACCCAGAACCCACTGGAACCTCCACTGCATCATCAAACCCTCCAAACTGGTAACCACTACCCAACGTTGTGGCAAAAGGGACTTGGGGGTTAACAGGGAGAGAGCCAAGCCAAAGCACAGACAAGATGCAAGGGCTATTGGCACTTAAGTCTGGGGAGAGCGAAACCAGAGCACATAGTGCAAAGGTAATTGGCACAAAGGACTTGGGGGAGAGTGATGTTATATATGCAGACTATAGATATACTCTCTGTGTAGTCACTGTACAGTTGTATAAGATGGAGACTTGTTACCTGATGTACTATCAATAAGGTTTACACTGTGTATATATTATGCTGGCAACACTAGCGGGTGCAACTGGTGGAGACTGGGGTTTCCTGCCCCTGTGGTAGAGGCTGTCCACCAGAGGACAATGTGGTGGGAGACCTGAGGGTCACCTGCATTAGGTGTGCAGGGCCCAGTATAAAAGGCTGCCCACCATGCTTGTGCCTCACTCTGGAGTTACAAATAAAGGACCAAGGTCTCTACAGTTTGAGTACAACACATTGCCTCGTGGAGTCATTCACAAGTGCATTACAGACATAACACTCAGGTGACTGATGAACTCATTTTAAACGGTCGAAGATGCCTGTGCCTGAATTCTTTTTACTTGGGGTGGCCATTGCACACCAGCCACCACAAGGGCTTGACGGAGCAAGGTCTTGTTCCAGGGACAAGGGGATCCAAGATGACTCCGTAGCATGTGCCAATACATACACACAAACTCAAACATACTCCTACTGTTCTCCTTCCTTTCTCCTTCTCACAGAATCTCTCTCTACGGGGAGTTCACAGTATGCAATGTGAGCCTCACGATCTCACAGCCTCGCTGTCGGCCCATGCTGCTTCTTCCCTTGGTCATGTCCACACTGCTCCACCTCTGGGCTCCGACCTCTCCGTTACTCCGTGACTCATCCGTCCTCTCCTCTCCGCTTCCGATCTCCGGACCTCGACGCTCTCGACTTCTGAACCTCTCCGCTTCCGATCTCGGGACCTCGGCCGCTTCTGACCTTCGCTCCCCTCCGCTCCCGACCTCTGGACCTCACCGCTCCCGACCTCCGGACCTTGCCGCTCCTGACCTCTGGACCTCACCGCTCCCGACCTCTGCGTTGTTGATTCTGCTGCTGCAGTGGCCAGCTTTATTTGATTTGTCCACAGCTCCAGCTTCACGCTCCAAACTGCTCCTCAGTCTCATGGAGCTACACCCACAATAACCTATCAACTCACATCCCAAAAACAGGTATAAGTGTGACCTTGCACAGAACGTCCTGACCCCAGCTCACACACTGACCCCTGATCCCGGCTCACACACTGACCCCGGTTCACACACTGACCCCTGACCCCGGCTCACACACTGACCCCTGACCCTCACACACTGACCCCTGACCCCAGCTCACACACTGACCCCTGACCCCGGCTCACACACTGACCCCTGACTCCGGCTCACACTGACCCTTGACCCTCACACACTGACCCCTGACCCTCACACATTGGTGTTTGAGCAATGGTTAAGGGGGTTTGAGCAGATTGAAGAAGATTTGAGCAGAGAAGGAGGTTTCTTAGAGGTTTGCACAATTGTGAGTGGCTGTGTGAGTGTAAATAGTGTGGGCTTGTGTGGGCTGGGTGGTGAACGGATAAACAGGGCACACAAACTGAGGGTTATCACCGAGAGATGGAGGGAGAGTTAGAAGCAATGTTTTCACACAGAGGGGTAGTAGAGCAAGAAATGTTTACCATGGGGCAGCTGAGGCAGGGACTAGAACATTTACAAAGGAGTTGGATAAGGATTGGGAAGGCAGAATGTAACAGGATATGGGGAAAGGGCAGGGCCTGGGCGGAGAAGAGGGAGTTCCAGTTGGTGATGGGCCCTGCTACCGCAGTAACGGCCGGGGATGTTTCATGAGCATCTTGGACTGGCCTCTTGTTCATCCTTCGCTTCCCTTTGCCCCATCAATGCCGCCGTTCATTTAGACACCAGGGTCTTATGCTGTGGGGTTGCCGCCCAAACCTACACTGTGAGCTCTCTGATTGTGATGGCTAGGATCCCTCTTCGGTTTCCCAGTAAGCACAGAGCTGTGGCTCAGACTTGTCCATTTCACTTTCAGCTGACACCAACTTTGCAACCTCACGCAGACAAGGCAGGCAGTGGGAATGGAGTCTGTGGGCTATGTGAGGGATGAGAGGCAGGTGTGCTCTGTCGAGCTCTGCACCCACACACCACAAACTAACCCTTCTCATCACTTCCGAAATCTGTCAGCACAGAGTGTACCTTCATCAGCTGGGTCCTGCCCCACTGAACCAGTGCAGGCCTGTGGTTCCACATGCTGTGTTCTGTGTATCTTGGACTTGATGTGCTTTGTAAGGTTCCCTGAAAGAATAACATACAGTTATCAGGTTAATGTCTTGTTTTGTATCCAAAGGCACATAAAGACTTGCATTTATATAGCGCCTTTCACGACCACCAGACATCTCAAACCGCTTTACAGCCAATTAAATATTTATGGAGTGTGGCCACTGCTGTTGGCCCCTATTCTCGCTACGATTGTGTGCCGTTTTTTGGCGTAAAAGCATCCGTTTCCAATTTTTGCCAACGTTTGTACGCTGGTGCTGACCATGTGCTCCAGCTTAAAATGTTTTGGCGCAGACACGAGTGAGACCAGGCTCGGACGCGGTTTTTCCGCAGTTAGGCGATTTTGGCCGTCCACGATTTATTCAGTGCGGCGCACACTGCCAACAACCCTTTCTGTGAACTTAAGGAAATCGGCACAGCGCACAAAAGGATATTGGGGCCAGGCAAAAGAAAAAAAATACAAATGCATGATTTTCTTTTGACCGTATGCTGAGAATAACTCGGAAAGTAATTTCCAAGTTTTTGGAGCGAGAAAGTGTAAAAAATAAATGTGTAATTATTTCGGAGGGAACTGTGTGGCTTGGTTCTTTTTCACCCAAATCGTGACTGTCCGGCCCGACACAATGGTTCCTGACCTCGCAGGCTCCAGGCCCGGGTCGGGGAGTGCTGGCCCCGTGGGCTCCAGGCCTGGGTCGGGGAGTGCTGGCCCGTGGGCTCCAGGCCCGGGTCGGGGGAGTGCTGGCCCCTCAGGCTCCAGGCCCGGGTCGGGGAGTACTGGCCGGGCTCCAGGCCCGGGTCGGGGGAGTACTGACCACTCAGGCTCCAGGGCCGGGTCGGGGGAGTACTGGCCACTCAGGCTCCAGGCCCGGGTCGTGGGAGTACTGGCCCGTGGGCTCCAGGGCCGGGTCGGGGGAGTACTGGCCCCTCAGGCTCCAGGCCTGGGTCGGGGGAGTACTGGCCCCTCAGGCTCCAGGCCCGGGTCGGGGGAGTACTGACCCCTCAGGCTCCAGGCCCGGGTCGGGGAGTACTGGCCAGGCTCCAGGCCCGGGTCGGGGGAGTACTGGCCCGTGGGCTCCAGGCCCGGGTCAGGGAGTGCTGGCCCCTCAGGCTCCAGGCCCGGGTCGGGGAGTACTGGCCGGGCTCCAGGCCCGGGTCGGGGGAGTACTGACCCCGCAGGCTCCAGGCCCGGGTCGGGGGAGTACTGGCCGAGCTCCAGGCCCGGGTCGGGTGAGTACTGGCCGGGCTCCAGGCCCGGGACGGGGGAGTGCTGACCTCGCAGGCTCCAGGCCCGGGTCGGGGAATACTGACCCCTCAGGCTCCAGGCCCGGGTTGGGGGAGTACTGACCCCTCAAGCTCCAGGCCTGGGTTGGGGGAGTACTGGCCCCTCAGGCTCCAGGCCCGGGTCGGGGAGTACTGGCCGGGGTCCAGGCCCGGGTCGGGGAGTACTGGCCCCTCAGGCTCCAGGCCCGGGTCGGGGAGTACTGGCCGGGCTCCAGGCCCGGGTCGGGGAGTACTGGCCCCTCAGGCTCCAGGCCCGGGTCGGGGGAATACTGGCCCCTCAGGCTCCAGGCCCGGGACGGGGAGTGCTGGCCGGGCTCCAGGCCCGGGTCGGGGAGTACTGACCCCTCAGGCTCCAGGCCCGGGTCGGGGGAGTACTTGCCCCTCAGGCTCCAGGCCCGGGTCGGGGGAGTACTGGCCCCTCAGGCTCCAGGTCCGGGTCGGGGGAGTGCTGGCCGGGCTCCAGGCCCGGGTCGGGGAGTACTGACCCCTCAGGCTCCAGCCCCGGGTCGGGGGAGTACTGGCCGGGCTCCAGGCCCGGGTCGGGGGAGTACTGGCCCCTAAGGCTCCAGGCCCAGGTCAGGGAGTCCTGGCCCCTCAGGTTCCAGGCCTGAGTCAGCGAGTACTGGCCCCATGGGCTCCAGGCCCAGGTTAGGTGAGTACTGGCCCCATGGGCTCCAGGCATGGGTCGGGGGAGTACTGGCCCCATGGGCTCCAGGCCCGGGTCGGGGAAGTGCTGGCCCCTCAGGCTCCAGGCCCGGGCCGGGGAGTACTGGTCAGGCTCCAGGCCCGGGTCGGGGGAGTACTTACCCCATGGGCTGCAGGCCCGGGTCAGGGGAGTACTGGCCCCTCAGGCTCCAGGTCCGGGCCGGGGAAGTGCTGACCCCATGGGCTCCAGGCCCAGGTCGGGAGAGTACTGGCCCCTCAGGCTCCAGGCCCGGGTCGGGGAGTACTGGTCAGGCTCCAGGCCCAGGTCGGGGGAGTACTGACCCCGTGGGCTCCAGGCCCGGGTCAGGGGAGTACTGGCCCCTCAGGCTCCAGGCCCGGGTCGGGGAGTACTGGCCGGGCTCCAGGCCCGGGTCGGGGGAGTACTGGCCCCGTGGGCTCCAGGCCCGGGTCGGGGGAGTACTGGCCGGGCTCCAGGCCCGGGTCGGGGGAGTACTGGCCCCTCAGGCTCCAGGCCCAGGTCGGGGGAGTACTGGCCCCTCAGTCTCCAGGCCCGGGTTGGGGAGTACTGGCCCCGTGGGCTCCAGGCCCGGGTCGGGGGAATGCTGGCCGGGCTCCAGGCTCGGGTCAGGGGATTGCTGGCCCCTCAGGCTCCAGACTCAGGTCGGGGAGTGCTGGCCCCACGGGCTCCAGGCTCGGGTCGGGGAGTGTTGGCCCCTCAGGCTCCAGGCTCGGGTCGGGGAGTGCTGGCCCCGTGGGCTCCAGGCCCGGGTCGGGGCAGTACTGGCCCCGTGGGCACCAGGCCCGGGTCGGGGAGTACTGGCCCCTCAGGCTCCAGGCCCGGGTCGGGGCAGTACTGGCCCCGTGGGCTCTAGGCCCGGGTCGGGGGAGTGCTGGCCGGGCTCCAGGCTCGGGTCGGGGAATTGCTGGCCCCTCAGGCTCCAGGCTCAGGTCGGGGAGTGCTGGCCCCACGGGCTCCAGTCTCGGGTCGGGGAGTACTGGCCCCGTGGGCTCCAGGCCCGGGTCGGGGCAGTACTGGCCCCGTGGGCACCAGGCCCGGGTCGGGGAGTACTGGCCCCTCAGGCTCCAGGCCCGGGTCGGGGGAGTACTGGCCGGGCTCCAGGCCCGGGTCGGGGGAGTGCTGGCCCCTCAGGCTCCAGGCTCAGGTCGGGGAGTGCTGGCCCCACGGGCTCCAGGCTCGGGTCGGGGAGTGCTGGCCCCTCAGGCTCCAGGCCCGGGTCGGGGCAGTACTGGCCCCGTGGGCTCCAGGCCCGGGTCGGGGAGTACTGGCCCCGTGGGCTCCAGGCCCTGGGCGGGGAGTACTGGCCCCTCAGGCTCCAGGCCGGGGTCGGGGGAGTATTGGCCGGTCTCCAGGCCCGGGTCGGGGGAGTACTGGCCCCGTGGGCTCCAGGCCCGGGTCGGGGGAGTACTGGCCGGGCTCCAGGCCCGGGTCGGGGGAGTACTGGCCCCTCAGGCTCCAGGCCCGGGTCGGGGGAATACTGGCCCCTCAGGCTCCAGGCCCGGGTCGGGGAGTACTGGCCCCGTGGGCTCCAGGCCGAGTCGGGGGAGTGCTGGCCGGGCTCCAGGCTCGGGTCGGGGGATTGCTGGCCCCTCAGGCTCCAGACTCAGGTCGGGGAGTGCTGGCCCCACGGGCTCCAGGCTCGGGTCGGGGAGTGCTGGCCCCACGGGCTCCAGGCTCGGGTCGGGGAGTGCTGGCCCCTCAGGCTCCAGGCTCGGATCGGGGAGTGCTGGCCCCACGGGCTCCAGGCTCGGGTCGGGGAGTACTGGCCCCGTGGGCTCCAGGCCTGGGTCGGGGCAGTACTGGCCCCGTTGGCTCCAGGCCCGGGTCGGGGAGTACTGGCCCCTCAGGCTCTAGGCCCGGGTCGGGGTTGTACTGGCCCCTCAGGCTTCAGGCCTGGGTTGGGGAGTACTGGCCGGGCTCCAGGCCCGGGTCGGGGGAGTACTGACCCCGCAGGCTCCAGGCCCGGGTCGGGGGAGTACTGGCCGAGCTCCAGGCCCGGGTCGGGTGAGTACTGGCCGGGTTCCAGGCCCGGGTCGGGGGAGTGCTGACCCCGCAGGCTCCAGACCCGGGTCGGGGAATACTGACCCCTCAGGCTCCAGGCCCAGGTTGGGGGAGTACTGGCTCCTCAAGCTCCAGGCCCGGGTTGGGGGAGTACTGGCCCCTCAGGCTCCAGGCTCGGGTCGGGGAGTACTGGCCGGGCTCCAGGCCCGGGTCGGGGAGTACTGGCCCCTCAGGCTCCAGGCCCGGGTCGGGGAGTGCTGGCCGGGCTCCAGGCCCGGGTCGGGGAGTACTGACCCCTCAGGCTCCAGGCCCGGGTCGGGGGAGTACTGGCCCCTCAGGCTCCAGGCCCGGGTCGGGGGAGTACTGGCCCCTCAGGCTCCAGGCCCGGGTCGGGGAGTGCTGGCCCCTCAGGCTCCAGGCCCGGGTCGGGGGAGTACTGGCCCCTCAGGCTCCAGGCCCGGGTTGGGGGAGTACTGGCCCCTCAGGCTCCAGGCCCGGGTCGGGGAGTACTGGCCCCGTGGGCTCCAAGCCCGGGTCGGGGGAGTGCTGGCCCCTCAGGCTCCAGGCTCGGGTCGGGGAGTACTGGCCCCGTGGGCACCAGGCCCGGGTCGGGGAGTACTGGCCCCTCAGGCTCCAGGCCCGGGTCGGGGTTGTACTGGCCCCGTGGGCTCCAGGCCCGGGTCGGGGGAGTGCTGGCCCCTCAGGCTCCAGGCTCGGGTCGGGGAGTGCTGGCCCCACGGGCTCCAGGCTCGGGTCGGGGAGTACTGGCCCCATGGGCTCCAGGCCCGGGTCGGGGCAGTACTGGCCCCGTGGGCTCCAGGCCCGGGTCGGGGAGTACTGGCCGGGTTCCAGGCCTGGGTCAGGGGAGTACTGGCCCCGTGGGCTCCAGGCCCGGGTCAGGGGAGTACTGGCCGGGCTCCAGGCCCGGGTCGGGGGAGTGCTGGCCCCTCAGGCTCCAGGCTCAGGTCGGGGAGTGCTGGCCCCACGGGCTCCAGGCTCGGGTCGGGGAGTGCTGGCCCCTCAGGCTCCAGGCCCGGGTCGGGGCAGTACTGGCCCCGTGGGCTCCAGGCCCGGGTCGGGGAGTACTGGCCCCTCAGGCTCCAGGCCCGGGTCGGGGGAGTATTGGCCGGGCTCCAGGCCCGGGTCGGGGGAGTACTGGCCCCGTGGGCTCCAGGCCCGGGTCGGGGGAGTACTGGCCAGGCTCCAGGCCCGGGTCGGGGGAGTACTGGCCCCTCAGGCTCCAGGCCCGGGTCGGGGGAATACTGGCCCCTCAGGCTCCAGGCCCAGGTCGGGGAGTACTGGCCCCGTGGGCTCCAGGCCGAGTCGGGGGAGTGCTGGCCGGGCTCCAGGCTCGGGTCGGGGGATTGCTGGCCCCTCAGGCTCCAGACTCAGGTCGGGGAGTGCTGGCCCCACGGGCTCCAGGCTCGGGTCGGGGAGTGCTGGCCCCACGGGCTCCAGGCTCGGGTCGGGGAGTGCTGGCCCCTCAGGCTCCAGGCTCGGGTTGGGGAGTGCTGGCCCCACGGGCTCCTGGCTCGGGTCGGGGAGTACTGGCCCCGTGGGCTCCAGGCCTGGGTCGGGGCAGTACTGGCCCCGTTGGCTCCAGGCCCGGGTCGGGGAGTACTGGCCGGGCTCCAGGCCCGGGTCGGGGGAGTACTGACCCCGCAGGCTCCAGGCCCGGGTCGGGGGAGTACTGGCCGAGCTCCAGGCCCGGGTCGGGTGAGTACTGGCCGGGTTCCAGGCCCGGGTCGGGGGAGTGCTGACCCCGCAGGCTCCAGACCCGGGTCGGGGAATACTGACCCCTCAGGCTCCAGGCCCAGGTTGCGGGAGTACTGGCTCCTCAAGCTCCAGGCCCGGGTTGGGGGAGTACTGGCCCCTCAGGCTCCAGGCTCGGGTCGGGGAGTACTGGCCGGGCTCCAGGCCCGGGTCGGGGAGTACTGGCCCCTCAGGCTCCAGGCCCGGGTCGGGGAGTGCTGGCCGGGCTCCAGGCCCGGGTCGGGGAGTACTGACCCCTCAGGCTCCAGGCCCGGGTCGGGGGAGTACTGGCCCCTCAGGCTCCAGGCCCGGGTCGGGGGAGTACTGGCCCCTCAGGCTCCAGGCCCAGGTCGGGGGAGTACTGGCCCCTCAGTCTCCAGGCCCGGGTTGGGGAGTACTGGCCCCGTGGGCTCCAGGCCCGGGTCGGGGGAATGCTGGCCGGGCTCCAGGCCCGGGTCGGGGGAGTACTGGCCCCTCAGGCTCCAGGCCCAGGTCGGGGGAGTACTGGCCCCTCAGTCTCCAGGCCCGGGTTGGGGAGTACTGGCCCCGTGGGCTCCAGGCCCGGGTCGGGGGAATGCTGGCCGGGCTCCAGGCTCGGGTCAGGGGATTGCTGGCCCCTCAGGCTCCAGACTCAGGTCGGGGAGTGCTGGCCCCACGGGCTCCAGGCTCGGGTCGGGGAGTGTTGGCCCCTCAGGCTCCAGGCTCGGGTCGGGGAGTGCTGGCCCCGTGGGCTCCAGGCCCGGGTCGGGGCAGTACTGGCCCCGTGGGCACCAGGCCCGGGTCGGGGAGTACTGGCCCCTCAGGCTCCAGGCCCGGGTCGGGGCAGTACTGGCCCCGTGGGCTCTAGGCCCGGGTCGGGGGAGTGCTGGCCGGGCTCCAGGCTCGGGTCGGGGAATTGCTGGCCCCTCAGGCTCCAGGCTCAGGTCGGGGAGTGCTGGCCCCACGGGCTCCAGTCTCGGGTCGGGGAGTACTGGCCCCGTGGGCTCCAGGCCCGGGTCGGGGCAGTACTGGCCCCGTGGGCACCAGGCCCGGGTCGGGGAGTACTGGCCCCTCAGGCTCCAGGCCCGGGTCGGGGGAGTACTGGCCGGGCTCCAGGCCCGGGTCGGGGGAGTGCTGGCCCCTCAGGCTCCAGGCTCAGGTCGGGGAGTGCTGGCCCCACGGGCTCCAGGCTCGGGTCGGGGAGTGCTGGCCCCTCAGGCTCCAGGCCCGGGTCGGGGCAGTACTGGCCCCGTGGGCTCCAGGCCCGGGTCGGGGAGTACTGGCCCCGTGGGCTCCAGGCCCTGGGCGGGGAGTACTGGCCCCTCAGGCTCCAGGCCGGGGTCGGGGGAGTATTGGCCGGTCTCCAGGCCCGGGTCGGGGGAGTACTGGCCCCGTGGGCTCCAGGCCCGGGTCGGGGGAGTACTGGCCGGGCTCCAGGCCCGGGTCGGGGGAGTACTGGCCCCTCAGGCTCCAGGCCCGGGTCGGGGGAATACTGGCCCCTCAGGCTCCAGGCCCGGGTCGGGGAGTACTGGCCCCGTGGGCTCCAGGCCGAGTCGGGGGAGTGCTGGCCGGGCTCCAGGCTCGGGTCGGGGGATTGCTGGCCCCTCAGGCTCCAGACTCAGGTCGGGGAGTGCTGGCCCCACGGGCTCCAGGCTCGGGTCGGGGAGTGCTGGCCCCACGGGCTCCAGGCTCGGGTCGGGGAGTGCTGGCCCCTCAGGCTCCAGGCTCGGATCGGGGAGTGCTGGCCCCACGGGCTCCAGGCTCGGGTCGGGGAGTACTGGCCCCGTGGGCTCCAGGCCTGGGTCGGGGCAGTACTGGCCCCGTTGGCTCCAGGCCCGGGTCGGGGAGTACTGGCCCCTCAGGCTCTAGGCCCGGGTCGGGGTTGTACTGGCCCCTCAGGCTTCAGGCCTGGGTTGGGGAGTACTGGCCGGGCTCCAGGCCCGGGTCGGGGGAGTACTGACCCCGCAGGCTCCAGGCCCGGGTCGGGGGAGTACTGGCCGAGCTCCAGGCCCGGGTCGGGTGAGTACTGGCCGGGTTCCAGGCCCGGGTCGGGGGAGTGCTGACCCCGCAGGCTCCAGACCCGGGTCGGGGAATACTGACCCCTCAGGCTCCAGGCCCAGGTTGGGGGAGTACTGGCTCCTCAAGCTCCAGGCCCGGGTTGGGGGAGTACTGGCCCCTCAGGCTCCAGGCTCGGGTCGGGGAGTACTGGCCGGGCTCCAGGCCCGGGTCGGGGAGTACTGGCCCCTCAGGCTCCAGGCCCGGGTCGGGGAGTGCTGGCCGGGCTCCAGGCCCGGGTCGGGGAGTACTGACCCCTCAGGCTCCAGGCCCGGGTCGGGGGAGTACTGGCCCCTCAGGCTCCAGGCCCGGGTCGGGGGAGTACTGGCCCCTCAGGCTCCAGGCCCGGGTCGGGGAGTGCTGGCCCCTCAGGCTCCAGGCCCGGGTCGGGGGAGTACTGGCCCCTCAGGCTCCAGGCCCGGGTTGGGGGAGTACTGGCCCCTCAGGCTCCAGGCCCGGGTCGGGGAGTACTGGCCCCGTGGGCTCCAAGCCCGGGTCGGGGGAGTGCTGGCCCCTCAGGCTCCAGGCTCGGGTCGGGGAGTACTGGCCCCGTGGGCACCAGGCCCGGGTCGGGGAGTACTGGCCCCTCAGGCTCCAGGCCCGGGTCGGGGTTGTACTGGCCCCGTGGGCTCCAGGCCCGGGTCGGGGGAGTGCTGGCCCCTCAGGCTCCAGGCTCGGGTCGGGGAGTGCTGGCCCCACGGGCTCCAGGCTCGGGTCGGGGAGTACTGGCCCCATGGGCTCCAGGCCCGGGTCGGGGCAGTACTGGCCCCGTGGGCTCCAGGCCCGGGTCGGGGAGTACTGGCCGGGTTCCAGGCCTGGGTCAGGGGAGTACTGGCCCCGTGGGCTCCAGGCCCGGGTCAGGGGAGTACTGGCCGGGCTCCAGGCCCGGGTCGGGGGAGTGCTGGCCCCTCAGGCTCCAGGCTCAGGTCGGGGAGTGCTGGCCCCACGGGCTCCAGGCTCGGGTCGGGGAGTGCTGGCCCCTCAGGCTCCAGGCCCGGGTCGGGGCAGTACTGGCCCCGTGGGCTCCAGGCCCGGGTCGGGGAGTACTGGCCCCTCAGGCTCCAGGCCCGGGTCGGGGGAGTATTGGCCGGGCTCCAGGCCCGGGTCGGGGGAGTACTGGCCCCGTGGGCTCCAGGCCCGGGTCGGGGGAGTACTGGCCAGGCTCCAGGCCCGGGTCGGGGGAGTACTGGCCCCTCAGGCTCCAGGCCCGGGTCGGGGGAATACTGGCCCCTCAGGCTCCAGGCCCAGGTCGGGGAGTACTGGCCCCGTGGGCTCCAGGCCGAGTCGGGGGAGTGCTGGCCGGGCTCCAGGCTCGGGTCGGGGGATTGCTGGCCCCTCAGGCTCCAGACTCAGGTCGGGGAGTGCTGGCCCCACGGGCTCCAGGCTCGGGTCGGGGAGTGCTGGCCCCACGGGCTCCAGGCTCGGGTCGGGGAGTGCTGGCCCCTCAGGCTCCAGGCTCGGGTTGGGGAGTGCTGGCCCCACGGGCTCCTGGCTCGGGTCGGGGAGTACTGGCCCCGTGGGCTCCAGGCCTGGGTCGGGGCAGTACTGGCCCCGTTGGCTCCAGGCCCGGGTCGGGGAGTACTGGCCGGGCTCCAGGCCCGGGTCGGGGGAGTACTGACCCCGCAGGCTCCAGGCCCGGGTCGGGGGAGTACTGGCCGAGCTCCAGGCCCGGGTCGGGTGAGTACTGGCCGGGTTCCAGGCCCGGGTCGGGGGAGTGCTGACCCCGCAGGCTCCAGACCCGGGTCGGGGAATACTGACCCCTCAGGCTCCAGGCCCAGGTTGCGGGAGTACTGGCTCCTCAAGCTCCAGGCCCGGGTTGGGGGAGTACTGGCCCCTCAGGCTCCAGGCTCGGGTCGGGGAGTACTGGCCGGGCTCCAGGCCCGGGTCGGGGAGTACTGGCCCCTCAGGCTCCAGGCCCGGGTCGGGGAGTGCTGGCCGGGCTCCAGGCCCGGGTCGGGGAGTACTGACCCCTCAGGCTCCAGGCCCGGGTCGGGGGAGTACTGGCCCCTCAGGCTCCAGGCCCGGGTCGGGGGAGTACTGGCCCCTCAGGCTCCAGGCCCAGGTCGGGGAGTGCTGGCCCCTCAGGCTCCAGGCCCGGGTCGGGGGAGTACTGGCCCCTCAGGCTCCAGGCCCGGGTCGGGGGAGTACTGGCCCCTCAGGCTCCAGGCCCGGGTCGGGGAGTACTGGCCCCATGGGCTCCAGGCCCGGGTCGGGGGAGTACTGGCCCCTCAGGCTCCAGGCCCAGGTCAGGGAGTCCTGGCCCCTCAGGCTCCAGGCCCGGGTCGGGGAGTACTGGCCGGGCTCCAGGCCCGGGTCAGGGAGTACTGGCCCCTCAGGCTCCAGGCCCGGGTCGGGGAGTACTGGCCCCTCAGGCTCCAGGCCCGGGTCGGGGGAGTACTGGCCCCTCAGGCTCCAGGTCCGGGTCGGGGGAGTGCTGGCAGGGCTCCAGGCCCGGGTCGGGGAGTACTGACCCCTCAGGCTCCATCCCCGGGTCGGGGGAGTACTGGCCGGGCTCCAGGCCCGGGTCGGGGGAGTACTGGCCCCGTGGCTCCAGGCCCAGGTCAGGGAGTCCTGGCCCCTCAGGCTCCAGGCCCGAGTCAGGGAGTACTGGCCCCATGGGCTCCAGGCATGGGTCGGGGGAGTACTGGCCACATGGGCTCCAGGCCCGGGTCGGGGAAGTGCTGACCCCATGGGCTCCAGGCCCGGTTCGGGAGAGTACTGTCCCCTCAGGCTCCAGGCCCGGGCCGGGGAGTACTGGTCAGGCTCCAGACCCGGGTCGGGGGAGTACTTACCCCGTGGGCTCCAGGCCCGGGTCAGGGGAGTACTGGCCCCTCAGGCTCCAGGCCCGGGCCGGGGAAGTGCTGACCCCATGGGCTCCAGGCCCAGGTCGGGAGAGTACTGGCCCCTCAGGCTCCAGGCCTGGGCCGGGGAGTACTGGTCAGGCTCCAGGCCCGGGTCGGGGGAGTTCTGACCCCGTGGGCTCCAGGCCCGGTCAGGGGAGTGCTGGCCCCTCAGGCTCCAGGCCCGGGTCGGGGAGTACTGGCCGGGCTCCAGGCCCGGGTTGGGGGAGTACTGGGCCCGTGGGCTCCAGGCCCGGGTTGGGGGAGTACTGGCCGGGCTCCAGGCCCGGGTCGGGGGAGTACTGGCCCCTCAGGCTCCAGGCCCGGGTCAGGGGAGTACTGGCCCCTCAGGCTCCAGGCTCGGGTCGGGGAGTGCTGGCCCCTCAGGCTCCAGGCCCGGGTCGGGGGAGTACTGGCCCCGTGGGCTCCAGGCCCGGGTCGGGGAGTACTGGCCCCGTGGGCTCCAGGCCCGGGTCGGGGAGTACTGGCCCCTCAGGCTCCAGGCCCGGGTCGGGGGAGTATTGGCCGGTCTCCAGGCCCGGGTCGGGGGAGTACTGGCCCCGTGGGCTCCAGGCCCGGGTCGGGGGAGTACTGGCCGGGCTCCAGGCCCGGGTCGGGGGAGTACTGGCCCCTCAGGCTCCAGGCCCGGGTCGGGGGAATACTGGCCCCTCAGGCTCCAGGCCCGGGTCGGGGAGTACTGGCCCCGTGGGCTCCAGGCCGAGTCGGGGGAGTGCTGGCCGGGCTCCAGGCTCGGGTCGGGGGATTGCTGGCCCCTCAGGCTCCAGACTCAGGTCGGGGAGTGCTGGCCCCACGGGCTCCAGGCTCGGGTCGGGGAGTGCTGGCCCCACGGGCTCCAGGCTCGGGTCGGGGAGTGCTGGCCCCTCAGGCTCCAGGCTCGGGTCGGGGAGTGCTGGCCCCACGGGCTCCTGGCTCGGGTCGGGGAGTACTGGCCCCGTGGGCTCCAGGCCTGGGTCGGGGCAGTACTGGCCCCGTTGGCTCCAGGCCCGGGTCGGGGAGTACTGGCCCCTCAGGCTCCAGGCCCGGGTCGGGGTTGTACTGGCCCCTCAGGCTCCAGGCCCGGGTCGGGGAGTACTGGCCGGGCTCCAGGCCCGGGTCGGGGGAGTACTGACCCCGCAGGCTCCAGGCCCGGGTCGGGGGAGTACTGGCCGAGCTCCAGGCCCGGGTCGGGTGAGTACTGGCCGGGTTCCAGGCCCGGGTCGGGGGAGTGCTGACCCCGCAGGCTCCAGACCCGGGTCGGGGAATACTGACCCCTCAGGCTCCAGGCCCAGGTTGGGGGAGTACTGGCTCCTCAAGCTCCAGGCCCGGGTTGGGGGAGTACTGGCCCCTCAGGCTCCAGGCTTGGGTCGGGGAGTACTGGCCGGGCTCCAGGCCCGGGTCGGGGAGTACTGGCCCCTCAGGCTCCAGGCCCGGGTCGGGGAGTGCTGGCCGGGCTCCAGGCCCGGGTCGGGGAGTACTGACCCCTCAGGCTCCAGGCCCGGTTCGGGGGAGTACTGGCCCCTCAGGCTCCAGGCCCGGGTCGGGGGAGTACTGGCCCCTCAGGCTCCAGGCCCGGGTCGGGGAGTGCTGGCCCCTCAGGCTCCAGGCCCGGGTCGGGGGAGTACTGGCCCCTCAGGCTCCAGGCCCGGGTTGGGGGAGTACTGGCCCCTCAGGCTCCAGGCCTGGGTCGGGGAGTACTGGCCCCGTGGGCTCCAAGCCCGGGTCGGGGGAGTGCTGGCCCCTCAGGCTCCAGGCTCGGGTCGGGGAGTACTGGCCCCGTGGGCACCAGGCCCGGGTCGGGGAGTACTGGCCCCTCAGGCTCCAGGCCCGGGTCGGGGCTGTACTGGCCCCGTGGGCTCCAGGCCCGGGTCGGGGGAGTGCTGGCCCCTCAGGCTCCAGGCTCGGGTCGGGGAGTGCTGGCCCCACGGGCTCCAGGCTCGGGTCGGGGAGTACTGGCCCCATGGGCTCCAGGCCCGGGTCGGGGCAGTACTTGCCCCGTGGGCTCCAGGCCCGGGTCGGGGAGTACTGGCCGGGTTCCAGGCCCGGGTCAGGGGAGTACTGGCCCCGTGGGCTCCAGGCCCGGGTCGGGGGAGTACTGGCCGGGCTCCAGGCCCGGGTCGGGGGAGTGCTGGCCCCTCAGGCTCCAGGCTCAGGTCGGGGAGTGCTGGCCCCACGGGCTCCAGGCTCGGGTCGGGGAGTGCTGGCCCCTCAGGCTCCAGGCCCGGGTCGGGGCAGTACTGGCCCCGTGGGCTCCAGGCCCGGGCCGGGGAGTACTGGCCCCGTGGGCTCCAGGCCCGGGTCGGGGAGTACTGGCCCCTCAGGCTCCAGGCCCGGGTCGGGGGAGTATTGGCCGGGCTCCAGGCCCGGGTCGGGGGAGTACTGGCCCCGTGGGCTCCAGGCCCGGGTCGGGGGAGTACTGGCCGGGCTCCAGGCCTGGGTCGGGGGAGTACTGGCCCCTCAGGCTCCAGGCCCGGGTCGGGGGAATACTGGCCCCTCAGGCTCCAGGCCCGGGTCGGGGAGTACTGGCCCCGTGGGCTCCAGGCCGAGTCGGGGGAGTGCTGGCCGGGCTCCAGGCTCGGGTCGGGGGATTGCTGGCCCCTCAGGCTCCAGACTCAGGTCGGGGAGTGCTGGCCCCACGGGCTCCAGGCTCGGGTCGGGGAGTGCTGGCCCCACGGGCTCCAGGCTCGGGTCGGGGAGTGCTGGCCCCTCAGGCTCCAGGCTCGGGTCGGGGCAGTACTGGCCCCGTTGGCTCCAGGCCCGGGTCGGGGAGTACTGGCCCCTCAGGCTCCAGGCCCGGGTCGGGGTTGTACTGGCCCCTCAGGCTCCAGGCCCGGGTCGGGGAGTACTGGCCGGGCTCCAGGCCCGGGTCGGGGGAGTACTGACCCCGCAGGCTCCAGGCCCGGGTCGGGGGAGTACTGGCCGAGCTCCAGGCCCGGGTCGGGTGAGTACTGGCCGGGTTCCAGGCCCGGGTCGGGGGAGTGCTGACCCCGCAGGCTCCAGACCCGGGTCGGGGAATACTGACCCCTCAGGCTCCAGGCCCAGGTTGGGGGAGTACTGGCTCCTCAAGCTCCAGGCCCGGGTTGGGGGAGTACTGGCCCCTCAGGCTCCAGGCTCGGGTCGGGGAGTACTGGCCGGGCTCCAGGCCCGGGTCGGGGAGTACTGGCCCCTCAGGCTCCAGGCCCGGGTCGGGGAGTGCTGGCCGGGCTCCAGGCCCGGGTCGGGGAGTACTGACCCCTCAGGCTCCAGGCCCGGGTCGGGGGAGTACTGGCCCCTCAGGCTCCAGGCCCGGGTCGGGGGAGTACTGGCCCCTCAGGCTCCAGGCCCGGGTTGGGGAGTGCTGGCCCCTCAGGCTCCAGGCCCGGGTCGGGGGAGTACTGGCCCCTCAGGCTCCAGGCCCGGGTCGGGGGAGTACTGGCCCCTCAGGCTCCAGGCCCGGGTCGGGGAGTACTGGCCCCACGGGCTCCAGGCCCGGGTCGGGGGAGTACTGGCCCCTCAGGCTCCAGGCCCAGGTCAGGGAGTCCTGGCCCCTCAGGCTCCAGGCCCGGGTCGGGGAGTACTGGCCGGGCTCCAGGCCCGGGTCAGGGAGTACTGGCCCCTCAGGCTCCAGGCCCGGGTCGGGGAGTACTGGCCCCTCAGGCTCCAGGCCCGGGTCGGGGGAGTACTGGCCCCTCAGGCTCCAGGTCCGGGTCGGGGGAGTGCTGGCAGGGCTCCAGGCCCGGGTCGGGGAGTACTGACCCCTCAGGCTCCATCCCCGGGTCGGGGGAGTACTGGCCGGGCTCCAGGCCCGGGTCGGGGGAGTACTGGCCCCGTGGCTCCAGGCCCAGGTCAGGGAGTCCTGGCCCCTCAGGCTCCAGGCCCGAGTCAGGGAGTACTGGCCCCATGGGCTCCAGGCCCAGGTTGGGGGAGTACTGGCCCCATGGGCTCCAGGCATGGGTCGGGGGAGTACTGGCCACATGGGCTCCAGGCCCGGGTCGGGGAAGTGCTGACCCCATGGGCTCCAGGCCCGGTTCGGGAGAGTACTGTCCCCTCAGGCTCCAGGCCCGGGCCGGGGAGTACTGGTCAGGCTCCAGACCCGGGTCGGGGGAGTACTTACCCCGTGGGCTCCAGGCCCGGGTCAGGGGAGTACTGGCCCCTCAGGCTCCAGGCCCGGTCCGGGGAAGTGCTGACCCCATGGGCTCCAGGCCCAGGTCGGGAGAGTACTGGCCCCTCAGGCTCCAGGCCTGGGCCGGGGAGTACTGGTCAGGCTCCAGGCCCGGGTCGGGGGAGTTCTGACCCCGTGGGCTCCAGGCCCGGTCAGGGGAGTGCTGGCCCCTCAGGCTCCAGGCCCGGGTCGGGGAGTACTGGCCGGGCTCCAGGCCCGGGTTGGGGGAGTACTGGGCCCGTGGGCTCCAGGCCCGGGTTGGGGGAGTACTGGCCGGGCTCCAGGCCCGGGTCGGGGGAGTACTGGCCCCTCAGGCTCCAGGCCCGGGTCAGGGGAGTACTGGCCCCTCAGGCTCCAGGCTCGGGTCGGGGAGTGCTGGCCCCTCAGGCTCCAGGCCCGGGTCGGGGGAGTACTGGCCCCTCAGGCTCCAGGCCCGGGTCGGGGGAGTACTGGCCCCTCAGGCTCCAGGTTCGGGTCGGGGGAGTAATGGCCCCTCAGGCTCCAGGTCCGGGTCGGGGGAGTACTGGCCCCTCTGGCTCCAGGCCCGGGTCGGGGAGTACTGGACCCTCAGGTTGCAGGCCCGGGTCGGGGGAGTACTGGCCGGGCTCCAGGCCCGGGTCGGGGAGTACTGGCCGGGCAGGGCAGGTCGACCCGTGCCTGGAGCTCGGTCAGCCTCCAAAATAGGACGCTTTGTGCACAGGCACAGCAGCAATCAGCATTTGTCACAGGTGACCCAAGAGAATCACTGTACAAACCAACAAACAAACGCATGCGCAGGTCAGGGCTGGTCCGATCGAGAGCCTCACCCAGCCTTGTGGAGCGAAACACAGAGTAGATGTGTCAATGATTTAAATATTTATCTGCATAATAACAACAATAATGGGTGCAATTTTTAGCATGCCTGATGTGATAAGGGCGCAGGCCATACCTGGCATGCAGAGGCGAGGAATAATTTGATGCCAATATTGGGGAGACAGATTGATGGGAAGGAGGCCTTGCCCTCAGCGAGTCTACAGGAAGAGGCGTCATACCTGCAACTGAGTGAGGCAGACTGCGTTCGCAGGCTGCGATTCAGAAAGGAGGTCCTCACTGAGATCTGCCAACTAATCAGGGCAGACATACGGCAAGAAGTGGAAGGAGGACCGCCCTACCTGTAGAAGTAAAGGTAACAGCGGCACTTGCCTTCTATACTACAGGATCATTTCAAGCTTCGATTGGGGACGTATGCTTGATCTCGCAGCACGCCACCCATTTCTGCATTCGCCAGGTGACTGCTGCACCATATGCCAAAAGGGACCAGTTCATCACTTTCCCTATAACCACGCAGGCGATGAGAGACAGGGCTGTAGGGTTCTCCAGAATTACTGGCTTCCCCAGGGTACTGTACCCACATCACCTGGAGAGCACCCTTTGCAAGATTCCAAAGTTTACCACAACAGGAATGGGATCCACTCCCTTAATGTGCAGCTGGTGTGCGACGATCTGCAGCGGATCGTGGCAGTGGATGCCAAATATCCCGTGAACATCCATGATGCTTTCATGCCACGAGAGAGCATTATATCTGCGATGTTTCACGAGCTGCCAGAAGGGCAGAGCTGGTCACTCGGGGACAAAGGTTACGGGTTTGCCTGGCTTATGATCCCCCCTACACAATCACTGCACTGAGCCAGAGCGTCAGTACAACATGTCGCACATAACCACACGGACCATCGTAGAGTGGGCAATTGGCATTTTAAAGCAGCCTTTCCGATGCCTGGATCACTCTGGAGGCTACCTGTAATACTCCCCTCACCACATCGCTCAGTTCACTGTCCTGTGCTGCGTACTGCACAACTTGGCCATCATGAGGGGACAGGTACTAGACATTGAAGATCCTCCTGAGGGGAGAAGGAGGGACGAGGATTCGGAGGAGGCTGATGAGGAGGAGGAGGAGGACCAGCAGCAGGAGGAGGAGCCACCTCGAGCCTCAGGACGACGATGGAGGAGGGTGGGGCGACCAAGGGGACCTCTAGCCATTGCTAAAGACTTGCGTCAGTGGCTAATCCGTGAAAGTTTTTCTGCCTGAAGGCTAAACAGCGGCACGTTTAATTATAGTGTCGCACCATGTTGACTGTTTACATCTGTTTGCAATTTTAATAATGTGTTGGTTTATGTTGGTCGAATATATACTGTTGGTTAAATTCACAAAATAATGCACTGATTCTAGCTAAATGAAAAAAATAGGTTTATTAAACATTTGGACATTTGTACTTAACTTTAATAAAACATTTTGTATCAAACTTTTGACTTTTCAATGAAGAAATATCAAACTTTAAAATTTTTAATTAACATGTATCAAACTTTAAACTTCTCACAAACTTTAACATTTTCAATTAACAAAACGTTATTGTATCAAACTTTTCAATCAACAAAACAAAACAGCAAGATACAAATATCTCTCCTCCCCCTATTCCACGACCATGAGCGTGTAGTGCCCCCTTGCCCGCCCTGGTGCCCCCGTGCCCACCCTGGTGCCCCTCCCTTGCCTGCCCTGGTGCCCTCTGTGCCCGCCCTGGTGCCCCTCCCTTGCCCGCCTTGGTGCCCTCTGTGCCCGCCCTGGTGCCCCCCGTGCCCACCCTGGTGCCCCTCCCTTGCCTGCCCTGGTGTCTCTACCCTTCACCCTGTCTGTTGGTGCAGCAGACTTCCTTGGCCCCCCGGTTATACTTTTTTGTTTTTTGTTGGTGGGGTTGGACAGGGGCAGACCTAGTCGACACCTTTCTGGAAGGCCTGGGTGGGTCTTGGTCTTCTTGTTCAAGCTGTGGATCACGCTGTGGCACAGTCTCTGAGGGTGGTCTGGGGATGGTTTGAATGGCAGCAGTTGATACCGCCATTTGGTGTTGTTGAATGACAACCTGGGTGTGTTCCCTTATTGCAGCAGCTCTCTCAACGTCTGTCACATATTCAGACATTTCCCCATCAGCTGCCCCGTCAGTGCATCAAGTGCATCAGCCATTTCCTCCCCAATCTGCCCCACCAGTGGTGGTCCTACTCCTCCTGACAGTCTCGCAATTACCCTCACCTCACCCATGGTGTGCAGGAGCGACCTGGAGCACCTCGAGTCTCATCGCCGAGAGCATGCAGAAATCAAGCGCAGGCAGCGGAAAGAGCGTGCGGCAAACCAGTCCCACCCTCCCTTTACCTCAATGACTCTGTCCCACCTGTGACAGGGGCTGTGGTTCCCGTATTGGACTGTTCCTCCACCTAAGGGCTCATTTTTAGAGTGAAAGCAAGTCTTCCTCGATTCCGAGGGACTGCCTATGATGATGATGGTTAGCTGCATACTCTCCCCATTCATCCCAATGAGCTGTACCATGTCTATCAGCGCTTATGGTTCAGCTATCTTTCCCACCCTCCTTCACCGTCTCCCACCTGCGCTTTGCTCCTTGACCCTATTGGCCATCCGTCTCACAGGTGTGTGTTGCTGGACCACACTGGGACCCGCATCCTGCTCCATGGCTCCACCGACTGCAGGTCCAACATGACCATTGGATCAGTGGGGATCTTCATCCAGATCATCCGCCTCAAAATCAGCAAACAATTCTGGACTCTCTTCTGCTGGTCCTCTGCTGGTCCTTCTGCTGGTCCTTCTGGATCAACTTCTGGCTCTTCCTGACGCACTGCCCCTGTAAAACATAACAGAGCAGAGATGTTTGTTTAGCAGCAGGGGAGGTGGCAGGGAGACATAGGTAGGTGGCTCATGCAGTGCAGGGGCAGGGTCTTTTCAAAGACCACGATGATAGCACATTGAACAAACCGAAGCTTAGCTGATTGAAAACATCCATTAAAGCCCAGCGAGCCCAGGCAGTATTTAGCCAACCCACAGAGAAAATTACAGAGCTTACCTGGTCCCTTTCACCTGGGCCCAACATCCAACTGGTGGGTCTTCTCCGGTGAACTTTAATCAGATCACAGATCCTCTGGTCCAGCTGTCTCAATTACAGCTTACTTGGTGGACCTCCACCAGTGCGATTCCTGTGGTTCCTAATCTTTGCATTCTACAACTGCAAAGATGAAAATAGAACATTTTAAGAGAGGGTCCTTTTGTGTGGTGGCCAAACACACACATACACACTAACACATACACACACATACACACTGACATACACACTCACACACACACACACACATGCACACTGACATACACACTCACATACACACACACACACACTCACACACACACACACTCACATACACACACACGCACACACACTGACATACACACTCATACACACACTCACACACACACACACACACACACTGACATACACACTAACACACACACACATACACACTGACATACACACTCACACACACACATGCACACTGACATACACACTCACACACACACACACACTCACACACACACACACATACTCACACACACACACTCACATACACACACACTCATACACACACACTCACACACACACACACACATACACACTCACACACACACACACACACATACACACTGACATACACACACACACACTCACACACACACACTCACACACATACACACACACATACACACTCACACACACACACACACACACACACACATACACACACTCACGTACACACACACACTCACTTACACACTCACACACACACTAATACACAAACTCACATACAGACTCACACACATACACACTCACACTCACTCTCACACACACACACTCACACACACACATTCACACCCACACACACTCACATACACACTAATAAACACACTCACACACACACACACTAATACACACACACACTCACATACACTCACACACTCACAAACACCCACACACACATTTACAAATGTAATTGCAGTGCATACTTACTTTAATTAACTGTCCTAGGTCCTGACACTTATTCACTGCCCGCCGATTCTCCGGGTGATGGTTACTGCATTGTTGTCTACAGCAACATCGTCCCAATGTTGAGCCATTGTAGCAGCTGTTACTTTTTTCCGTTTCCCCAAGTTACCAGCAGATCCCATTTCCTCTCAATGATATCTACCAGGGATACCACTTTGTGTGGGAGAAATCAAACGTTCCTTCCTTCTCCTTGTCCTTCAAATTCCACTTCTCTCTCAGCCATGTTTTACAGGTTTTAATGCTAAAATTGCAGAAAGATCCAGCCAGCAGGATCCAATCACAAAAGGAAAAATGATCCGATTACAAAGGGCTCTTTACATATGTCTGATGCAGACCAGAAAGATTCTTTCTTCGTGCATGCCCAGAGAGGTTTTAGTGCAGACTAAAAGCTCCGCCTCGGTGCGCTAACATGTGCGGGGGCAACATTCAGCAAGTGGAAACAGGGACCATACTGTAGCAAACGCGACGGCCAATTAGCAAGCTCCCACACACAGCAACATGACAATGAGCAGATAATCTGCTGTTATGTTGACTGAGGGATAAATATTGGCCAGGACACCGGAAGAACTCCCAGCTCTTCTTTGAAATAGTGCCGTGGGATCTTTTACATCCGCCTGAGAGAGCAGACGGGCCTCGGCTTAACGTCTCATCCGAAAGGCAGCACCTCCGACAGTGCGGCACTCCCTCAGCACGGCACTGGAGTTATGTGCTCCAGTCCCTGGAGTGGGACTTCAGCCTACAACCTCCTGAATCAGGCGAGTGTGCTGCCCACTGCCCACGGCTGAGTTACAGCACTTCCATTGGGACGACACTCAGAGTGATATTGCCTAGAATGATATCTCTGTTGGGGCCGAGCCGGGAGGGGCAGGTGCTGACAGCAGAAGCTGAAGACCGTGAGCTGTGGGCCGGGAATGTTTCAGCACCCGCTGCAGTCTCGCTGTGAGAGACTGACTCTGGTCTGCTGTACGTGCCTTCACACAGGACGGCCTACACACCTCCTCCCCCCTCCCTCACCCCTCCCTCACCTCTCCCTCACACCTCCCTCAACCCTCCCTCACATCTCTCTTGCCCCTCCCTCACACCTTAAACCTCCCTCACCCCTCCCTCACACCTCAAACCTTCCTCACACCTCCCTCACCCCTCTCTCACACCTCCTTCACACCTTCCTCACCCCTCCCTCACACCTCTCTCACAGCTCCGTCAAACCTCCCTCACACCTCCCTCAAATCTCCCTCACCCCTCCCTCACACCTCACTCATGCCTTCCTCACACCTCCCTCACCCCTCCCTCACACCTCAAACCTTCCTCACCCCTCCCTCACCCCTCCCTCACCCCTCCCTCACCCCTCCATCAAACCTCCCTCACCCCTCCCTCACACCTCCGTCAAACCTCCCTCAACTCTCCCTCACCCCTCCCTCACACCTCACACAAATCTCTCTCACCCCTCCCTCTCACCTTCCTCACCCCTCCCTCACCCCACCCTCATCCCTCCCTCACACCTCCCTCACCCCTCCCTTAAAACTCCCTCAAACTTCCCGCACCCCTCCCTCACACCTCCCACAGCCCTCCCTCACACCTCAATCAAACCTCCCTCACCCCTCCCTCAAACCTCCCTCACCCCTCCGTCACAACTCCCTCATCCCTCCCTCAAACCTTAAACCTCCCTCACCCCTCCCGCACAATTCCCTCACAACTCACTCACACCTCCTCCCCCTCCCTCGCCACTCCCTCACCCCTCCCTCACCTCTTCCTCACACCTCCCTCGCCCTTCCCGCACCCTCCCTCACCTCTCCCTCATACCTCCCTCACCCCTCGCTCACACCTCCCTCGCCTCTCCCTCACACCGTAAACCTCCCTCACCCCTCCCTCACCCCTCCCTCACACATCCCTCACCCCTCCCTCACACCTCCCTCACCCCTCCCTCACACCTTAAACCTCCCTCACCCCCCTCACCCATCCCTCACAACTCCCTCCCCCCTCCTTCAGCCCTTCCTCACACCTTAAAACTCCCTCACCCCTCCCTCATACCTCCCTCACCCCTCCCTCACACCTTCCTCACCCCTACCTCACACCTCCCTCACACCTTAAACCTCTCTCAGCCCTCCCTCCACCCCTCCCTCACACTTCAAACCTCCCTCACACCTCCCTCACACCTCTCTCACCCCTCTCTCACACTTTAAACCTCCCTCACACCTCCCTCACACCTCACCCCTCCCTCACACCTCCCTCATCCCTCCCTCACACCTCCCTCACAACTCACTCACACCTCCCTCATTCCTCCCTCACAACTCCCTCACACCTCCCTCATCCCTCCCTCACAACTCCCTCACCCCTCCCTCACCCCTCCCTCACACCTCACCCCTCCATCACTCCTCCCTCACACCTCCCTCAAAACTCACTCACACCTCCCTTCCCCTTCCTCACACCTCCCTCACCCCTCCCTCACCCCTCCCTCACACCTCACCCCTCCCTCACACCTCCCTCACACCTCCCTCACAACTCACTCACACCTCCCTCCCCCCTTCCTCACACCTCACTCACCGCTCCCTCATCCCTCCCTCACAACTCACTCACACCTCCCTCTCCCCTCCGTCGCCCCTCCCTCACCCCTCCCTCACACCTCACCCCTCCCTCACACCTCCCTCAAACCTCCCTCAAACCTCCCTCACCCCTCCCTCAATCCTCCCTCACTCCTCCCTCACACCTCAAACCTTCCTCACACCTCCCTCACACCTCCTTCACACCTTCCTCACCCCTCCCTCATACCTCCGTCACCCCTCCCTCACAGCTCTGTCAAACCTCCCTCACACCTCCCTCACCCCTTCCTCACCCCTCCCTCACACCTCACTCATGCCTCCCTCACACCTCCCTCACCCCTCCCTCACACCTCAAACCTTCCTCACACCTCCCTCACCCTCCCTCACCCCTCCATCACACCTCCCTCACCCCTCCATTAAACCTCCCTCACCCCTCCCTCACACCTCACACAAATCTCTCTCACCCCTCCCTCACACCTTCCTCACCCCTCCCTCACCCCACCCTCACCCCTCCCTCACACCTCCCTCAAACCTCCCTCACCCCTCCCTTAAAACTCCCTCAAACTTCCCTCACACCTCCCTCACACCTCCCACAGCCCTCCCTCATCCCTCCCTCACACCTCAATCAAACCTCCCTCACCCCTCCCTCAAACCTCCCTCACCCCTCCGTCACAACTCCCTCACCCCTCCCTCACACCTTAAACCTCCCTCAGCCCTCCCTCACCCCTCCCTCACACCTTAAACAACCCTCACCCCTCCCTCACCCCTCCCTCACACCTCGATCACAACTCACTCACACCTCCCTCACCCCTCCCTCACTTCTCCCTCACACCTCCCTCCCCCCCACACCTCCCTCACACCTCCCTCACACTTTCCGCACCCCTCCATCTAACCTCGCTCAGCCCTCTCTCACACCTCAAACCTCTCTCACACCTCCGTCAAACCAACCTCAATTCTCCCTCACACCTCCCTCACACCTCCCTCACCCCTCCCTCACATCTCCGTCAAACCTCCCTCACCCCTCCCTCACACGCACACTTGGTTGAACCGAAGCGTCCAGATGTCGGCGCCTCTGGGAATAATGGGGTGCTTGGGGGCATCCCATCGTGACCGAGAGACTGTTGGAGCGTATGTGGAGTGACTAGAAATTTTTTCAGCTCAAATAGTATTGGCAAAGTCTGCGATGATGGAAACCGTAACCGGGTGGTGTTAGAAAGAAAACGGACTATTTTCGTGACAGAAGCAGGCCCCGAGGTGCATGAACCCCTGAAAAATGTGCTGAAAAATAAAGCCGAAGAACTCACCCCTGACGGAAATTCTAACCAAGTTAGAACAGCATTACAGTACTGAGCCCCTGGAAATTGCTGAAAGTTATCGTTTTGGAACAAAATCAATCGAATGATAAGGGTATCAGTGTAGCTTTAAAAAAACGATCCACTCACTGTCACGTAGGAAACTTTCAGGACCGAGCATTGCGTGTCTGCTTTGTTTGTGGGATGAAAAATGAAGCGATCAGAAGAAAGTTGTTGACAACCCCTAACTTGACTTTTGATTTAGTTTGTCAGACAACTATGTCGATGGACATGGCCGACCAATATTCCCGAGAATTTTGCACCATTTCTAGTCGTCAGACAACCGAGGTGAATCGCCTGCAGGTTAAAAGGCAGTTGGGCCCCAAGGCCTCAGCAACTGGCCAAGGTAACAGAGCATTGAAGTCATGCTATCAGTGCCTGGGACAACACATTACTCAAAGTTGTCTATATGTGAAGGCAGAGTGTTTCCTCTGCAGGAAAACTGGGCATCTTGCGAAGGCGTGCAGACTGAAGAGTAAACCAACTTTCAAGGCTGTAAGTAGAAATCCCCAGACACTACATCACATTGAAGAGAAGCAACAGGATGAGGAGGTTTTGGAGATAGACGTCATCAGGAGCACGAGGGTATCTAACAACGATTTGTGAAGTATTGTCGCACAAGTAGATGTTGCAGGAACCAGGATACCCCTGGAAATTGACACTGGGGCATTGCTATATCTCGACAAGTTACATGATTTTCCACTGGAGAAATCGAAGATAGATCTGCGAGGCTACTCAGGAGAGCAAATCCCTGTTGTAGGGCGTATCATCATACCAGTGAAATACAAGGATCAGTTTCAGAGCTTGCCTCTCTTAGTAGTGTCAGGAGACAAGCCTGCCTTGATAGGCAGAAATTGGTTGGGACCTCTGAAACTGGATTGGAATCAGATTTTTCGTGTTGAAACAAGATTTGCACCAAAGGATAACGTAGCAGTATCCAAAGGTGTTCTGTGAAACAGGCAATTTGAACCAAGGTGCATGTCAGAGTGCAGAAGGACACAAGACCAGTTTACCGCAAACCACGTCCCGTACCATACGCACTCAAGGAGAAAGTTGAGGAAGAACTCAAAAGACAAGAAACTGAGAACATTATCTCTAAGGTAGATCCAAGTAATTGGGCTACCCCCATTGTTGTTGTACCTAAGTCAGATGATAATGCTGATGCTATGTCCAGGTTGCCATCCCCATCACAAGTTATACCCAATAGGGAAGAAGTGTTCTATTTTTCATACATTAATGACTTGCCAGTCACAGCTGAAGAGATTAGGAAAGCAACCAAACGTGACCCAGTTATGTGAAATGTGTATGATTGCATCACAAATGGCTGGCCAAAACAGGTATCAGAGGAAGATATTCATCCATACTTCGTTCGTAGTAATGAATTATTGGTGGATAAAGATCGTATCATGTGGGGTGCAAGAGTAGATCTCCCAAATAAGTTCAGGTCCAAATTATTAGGAGATCTTCCTGACCAGCACCTGGGAATATGCTTGACCAAGAGTTTTGCATTCAGTTACTTATGGTGGCCAGGTTTAGATAAAGATATAGAGTACATCATTAGTCAGTATACAACATGTCAATTGGTAAGCGGTAAGCAAGAAACTACCATCAGTACCATTACAGCCATGGAAATGGCCTCCCAGAGTGTGGCAAAGGCTACATATTGATTTTGCTGAGCTAGAAGGACAACAATTGTTCATTGTGATAGCTAGCCATTCTAAGTGGGTCAAGGTGTTTCCAATGTGTAAAATAACGTAAAACACTAGACAATTTGCGAAGGTTATTTTCTTCATTTGGCCTCCCAAAAGAAATTGTGTAATGGGCTGCAGTTTTGTTCAGAAGAATTTGCACAGTTCATGAGCAGAAATGATGTGAAACATACCAAGGTTCCACCATACCATCCTGCTCTGTGCAGAGCGCACAGTAGAAACATGCCCTCATCAAGCAAATGTTGGATCCAAATCCAAAGAAACAGCAGTTGTCATTGGATCACAAACAAGCAAACTTTCTAATTACTTATCGTAATACTCCTCATACAGCTACTGATAGAACACCAGCAGAGTTGCTTTTCAAATAAAAACATAAGAACATAAGAAATAGGAACAGGAGTAGGCCACACGGCCCCTCTAGCCTGCTCCGCCATTCAATAAGATCATGGCTGATCTGATCATGGACTCAGCTCCACTTCCCCGTCCGCTCTCAATTACCCCTTATCGTTTAAGAAACTGTCTATTTCTGTCTTAAATTTATTCAATGTCCCAGCTTCCACAGCTCTCTGAGGCAGCGAATTCCACAGATTTACAACCCTCTGAGAGAAGAAATTTCTCCTAATCTCAGTTTTAAATGGGCGGCCCCTTATTCTAGGATCAGGTATCAGAGGAAGATATTCATCCATACTTCGTTCGTAGGAGTGAATTATCGGTGGATAAAGATTGTATCATGTGGGGTGCAAGAGTAGTTCTCCCAAATAAGTTCAGGTCCAAATTATTAGGAGATCTAGTTCTAGTCTCCGCCAACAGTGGAAACATTCTCTCTGCATCCACCTTGTCAAGCCCCCTCACAATCTTATACGTTTCAATAAGATCACCTCTCATTCTTCTGAATTCCAATGAGTAGAGGCCCAACCTACTCAACCTTTCCTCATAAGTCAACCCCCTCATCCCTGGAATCAACCTAGTGAACCTTCTCTGAACTGCCTCCAAAGCAAGTATATCCTTTCGTAAATATGGAAACCAAAACTGCACACAGTATTCCAGGTGTGGCCTCACCAATACCTTATATAGCTGCAGCAAGACTTCCCTGCTTTTATACTCCATCCCCTTTGCAATAAAGGCCAAGATACCATTGGCCTTCCTGATCACTTGCTGTACCTGCATACTATCCTTTAGTGTTTCATGCACAAACACCCCCAGATCCTGCTGTACTGCAGCACTTTGCAATCTTTCTCCATTTAAATAATAACTTGCTCTTTGATTTTTTTCTGCCAAAGTGCATGACCTCACACTTTCCAACATTATACTCCATCTGCCAAATTTTTGCCCACTCACTCACTATGTCCTTTTGCAGATTTTTTGTGTCCTTCTCACACATTGCTTTTCCTCCCATCTTTGTATCATCAGCAAACTTGGCTACGTTACATTCAGTCCCTTCTTCCAAATCGTTAATATAGATTGTATATAGTTGGGGTCTCAGCACTGATCCCTGCGGCACCCCACTGGTTACTGGTTGCCAACCAGAGAATGACAGCCACGACCCAGGTTCTTATTGTTAAAGCCGAACTTGGCACAATCAGTAGAAGAAACAATTAAGACAGAAAGAGAATCATGATAGAGATAAAGTAAGAGAGAGAAGTGTGAAATTGAATCATAAGGTGAGAGTGAAGAAACATCATCATAAATGGTTAAAGTGGTTACCAGGAAGAGTGGTGAAGATATGTCGCACATATTTGGTCAAGATGTTTGATCATGGAAAGGTTAGGTTTGTTCACATTAATCATATTTTATCTACAGATGTGGAATGAGTTGAAAGTTGAGCTGATTTGATTATTTCTGATGAGTCAGATAATCTTGTTACAAGTAGAGTACCAGTAGCAAATCCTACATCAGATGTACTACAAACAAGTTCAAGAGATAGTCAGGGATTTAAGTCTGAATCTGAGTCAGACAGACAAACAGTCTGAAGTTGTAGAGAGTCCAAAGATAAATCAAGGGCTACCCTTGGAGAAAAATTCTCCTCAGGCTCAACCTAGAATGAGTTTAAGTTCGACACCGTTTGGAAAGTTCTGTTCGAGAGCGAAGGTGTCTTCTTCGAAACAGAAAACCAGTGGTTAAATTTGATTTGCAAATATGGCAAAATAAGTCCCTATCTTTTGTTGCATATAACTATTCAAGTTATGTATGATGATTACTTCTTCAATAAGGAGGGAGGTGTAATATAGAGCTCCACCTAGTGGACTGCTGCTCCACCGAGTGGACTACTGTGCTAATGTAGCCATTACACTTTATACAATAAAAGCATCAAGTGACTAGGTCACCTGACAAGTTCCTGTAGAGCCATTTTGTATGTGTATGTTTGTGATGTTGTAAAGAATATATCACGCCGGGCTCTAACATTTTCTCTCTCTCTATCTCACTCCCGACGCTCTCTCTCTCTCTCTCTCTCTATCTCTCTTGCTGGGCGCTCTCTCTCTCTCTCCGGCTAACTCTCTCGTTCTCTCTGGGCTCTCTCCCCCCCTCTCTCTCTTTATGCCCCCTCTCTCACTCTCTTTCTTTCTCCTGGTACTCTCTCGCTCTCTCCCTGGGCGCTCGCTCTCTCTCTCTCGCTTTCTCTCTCTCTCTCTCCCCGGGATCGCTGCCTCTCTCTCCCTCTCACTCTTTCTCGCTCTCTCTCCGCAGGCTCTCTCTCTCTCTCTCTATCTCTATCTCTCTCTCTCCCTCTATCTCTCTCTCTCTTCCCCCCCCCCCCACCCCTCTCCCTGGACTCTCTCTCTCTCCCCTCAGGCTCAGGGTTTTACAGTCTAAGTGCCTTATGAAGCTGCCTTCTGGTGGTTTATGTTATGAATGTAATCACTATCATTGTGTATGACTTTCCACCATGGGGCGCACCTGTTGGAGACCCAAGGGTCACCTGCACACCCCGGGCAAGCAGGTATAAAATGCAGTCTACCATGCTGCCTCCTCACTCTGGAGTTACAATAAAGAGACCAAGGTCACAACAGTTTGAGCTTACAGTATACAGTCTTGTGGAGTTATTCTAAATGTAACAAACGGCGACGAGTAACAGATCACGGACTTTCACGCAGTTATGGCTGCCGTTGGTATTCTTGAGAGATTTGTTGAGGATGGTGATTGGGAAGCCTTCGTTGAGCATCTTGACCAGTACTTCGTGGCCAACGAGCTGGAAAAGACAGAAACCGCGATCGAGCGCAGGGCGATTCTCCTCACTGTTAGCGGGTCCACGATATATGGCCTCATCAAAAATCTGCTAGCACCGACGAAACCAACGGAGCCACATATCAAGAGCTGTGCACGGTGGTTCAGGACTACCTCAAGCAGAAGGAAAGAAACCTAGAAACATAGAAAATAGGTGCAGAAGTAGGCCATTCGGCCCTTCTAGCCTGCACCGCCATTCAATGAGTTCATGGCTGAACATGCAACTTCAGTACCCCATTCCTGCTTTCTCACCATACCCCTTGATCCCCCTAGTAGTAAGGACTACATCTAACAGTTTTTTAAATATATTTAATGAATTGGCTCAACAACTTTCTGTGGTAGAGAATTCCACAGGTTCACCACTCTCTGGGTGAAGAAGTTCCTCCTCATCTCGGTCCTAAATGGCTTACCCCTTATCCTTAGACTGTGACCCCTGGTTCTGGACTTCCCCAACATTGGGAACATTCTTCCTCCATCTAACCTGTCTAAACCCATCAGAATTTTAAACGTTTCTATGAGGTCCCCTCTCATTCTTCTGAACTCCAGTGAATACAAGCCCAGTTGATCCAGTCTTTCTTGATAGGTCAGTCCCGCCATCCCAGGAATCAGTCTGGTGAACCTTCGCTGCACTCCCTCAATAGCAAGAATGTCCTTCCTCAGGTTAGGAGACCAAAACTGTACACAATACTCCAGGTGTGGCCTCACCAAGGCTCTGTACAACTGTAGCAACACCTCCCTGCCCCTGTACTCAAATCCCTTCGCTATGAAGGCCAACATGCCATTTGCTTTCTTAACCGCCTGCTGTACCTGCATGCCAACCTTCAATGACTGATGTACCATGACACCTAGGTTTAGTTGCACCTCCCCTTTTCCTAATCTGTCACCATTCAGATAATAGTCTGTCTCTCTGTTTTTACCACCAAAGTGGATAACCTCACATTTATCCACATTATACTTCATCTGCCATTCATTTGCCCACTCACCTAACCTATCCAAGTCGCTCTGCAGCCTCATATCATCCTCCTCGCAGCTCACACTGCCACCTAACTTAGTGTCATCCGCAAATTTGGAGATACTACCTTTAATCCCCTCATCTAAATCATTAATGTACAGTGTAAACAGCTGGGGCCCCAGCACAGAACCTTGTGGTACCCCACTAGTCACCGCCTGCCATTCTGAAAAGTCCCCATTTACTCCTACTCTTTGCTTCCTGTCTGACAACCAGTTCTCAATCCATGTCAGCACACTACCCCCAATCCCATATGCTTTAACTTTGCACATTAATCTTTTGTGTGGGACCTTGTCGAAAGCCTTCTGAAAGTCCAAATATACCACATCAACTGGTTCCCCTTTGTCCACTTTACTGGAAACATCCTCAAAAAATTCTAGAAGATTTGTCAAGCATGATTTCCCTTTCACAAATCCATGTTGACTTGGACCTATCATGTCACCTCTTTCCAAATGCGATGCTATGACATCCTTAATAATTGATTCCATCATCTTACCCACGATCGATGTCAGGCTTACCGGTCTATAATTCCCTGTTTTCTCTCTCCCTCCTTTTTTAAAAAGTGGGGTTACATTGGCTACCCTCCACTCGATAGGAACTGATCCAGAGTCAATGGAATGTTGGAAAATGACTGTCAATGCATCCGCTATTTCCAAGGCCACCTCCTTAAGTACTCTGGGTACACCTCCTTAAGATACATCAGGCCCTGGAGATTTATAGGCCTTCAATCCCATTAATTTCCTCAACACAATTTCCCGACTAATAAGTATTTACCTCAGTTCCTCCTCCTTACTAGACCCTCTGACCCCTTTTATATCCGGAAGGTTGTTAGTGTCCTCCTTAGTGAATACCGAACCAAAGTACTTGTTCAATTGGTCCGCCATTTCTTTGTTCCCCGTAAAGACTTCCCCTGATTCTGAAAGCAGAGGACCTACATTTGTCTTTACTAACCTTTTTCTCTTTACATATCTATAGAAACTTTTGCAATCTGTCTTAATGTTCCCTGCAAGCTTCTTCTCGTACTCCATTTTCCCTGCCCTAATCAAACCCTTTGTCCTCCTCTGCTGAGTTCTAGATTTCTCCCAGTCTCCAGGTTCACTGCTATTTCTGGCCAATTTGTATGCCACTTCCTTGGCTTTAATACTATCCCTGATTTCCCTTGATAGCCACGGTTGATCCACCTTCCCTTTTTTATTTTTACGACAGACAGGAATGTACAATTGTTGTAGTTCATCCATGCGGTCTCTAAATGTTTGCCATTGTCCATCCACAGTCAACCCCTTAAGTATCATTCGCCAATCTATCCTAGCCAATTCACGCCTCATACCTTCAAAGTTACCCTTCTTTAAGTTCTGGACCATGGTCTCTGAATTAATTGTTTCATTCTCCATCCTAATGCAGAATTCCACCATATTATGGTCACTCTTCCCCAAGGGGCCTCGCACAACGGTATTGCTAATTAATCCTCTCTCATTACACAACACCCAGTCTAAGATGGCCTCCCCTCTAGTTGGTTCCTCGACATATTGGTCTAGAAAACCATCCGTTATGCACTCCAGGAAATCCTCCTTCACCGTATTGCTTCCAGTTTGGTTAGCCCAATCTATGTGCATATTAAAGTCACCCATTATAACTGCTGCACCCTTATTGTATGCACCCCTAATTTCCTGTTTGATGCCCTCCCCAACATTACTACTACTGTTTGGAGGTCTGTACACAACTCCGACTAGCGTTTTTTGCCCTTTGGTGTTCTGCAGTTCTACCCATATAGATTCCACATCATCCAAGCTAATGTCCATTCTAACTATTGCATTAATGTCTTCTTTAACCAGCAATGCTACCCCACCTCCTTTTCCTTTTATTCTATCCTTCCTGAATGTTGAATACCCCTGGATGTTGAGTTCCCAGCCCTGATCATCCTGGAGCCACGTCTCCGTAATCCCAATCACATCATATTTGTTAACATCTATTTGCACAGTTAATTCATCCACCTTATTACGGATACTCCTTGCATTAAGACACAAAGCCTTCAGGCTTGTTTTTTTAACACCCTTTTTGCTTTTAGAATTTTGCTGTACAGTGGCCCTTTTTGTTTTTTGTCTTGGGTTTCTCTGCCCTCCACTTTTCCTCATCTCCTTTCTGTCTTTTGCTTTTGTCTCCTTTTTGTTTCCCTCTGTCTCCCTGCATTGATTCCCATCCCCCTGCCATATTAGTTTAACTCCTCCCCAACAGCACTAGCAAACACTCCCCGTAGGGCATTGGTTCCGGTCCTGCCCAAGTGCAGATCATCCGCTTTGTACTGGTCCCACCTCCCCCAGAACTGGTTCCAATGCCCCAGGAATTTGAATCCCTCCCTGCTGCACCACTGCTCAAGCCATGTATTCATCTGCGCTATCCTGCGATTCCTACTCTGACTAGCACGTGGCACTGGTAGCAATCCCGAGATTACTACTTTTGAGGTCCTACTTTTTAATTTAGCTCCTAGCTCCTTAAATTCGTTTCGTAGGACCTCATCCCTTTTTTTTACCTATGTCATTGGTACCAATGTGCACCACGACAACTGGCTGTTCTCCCTCCTTTTTTAGAATGTCCTGCACCCACTCAGAGACATCCTTGACCCTTGCACCAGGGAGGCAACATACCATCCTGGAGTCTCGGTTGCGACTGCAGAAACGCCTATCTATTCCCCTTACAATTGAATCCCCTATCACTATCGCTCTCCCACTCTTTTTCCTCCCCTCCTGTTCAACAGAGCCACCCACGGTGCCATGAACTTGGCTGCTGCTGCCCTCCCCTGATGAGTCATCCCCCTCAACAGTACTCAAAGCAGTGTATCTGTTTTGCAGGGGGATGACCACAGGGGGCCCCTGCACTACCTTCCTTGCACTGTTCTTCCTGCTGGTCTTCCATTCCCTATCTGGCTGTGGACCCTTCACCTGCGGTAAGACCAACTCGCTACACGTGTTACTCATGTCATTCTCAGCATCGTGGATGCTCCAGAGTGAATCCACCTTCAGCTCCAACTCCGCAACGCGGTCCGTCAGGAGCTGGAGCTGGATACACTTCCCGCACACGTAGTCGTCAGGAACACTGGAGTCGTCCCTGAGTTCCCACATGGTACAGGAGGAGCATAACACGCGACCGAGCTGTCCTGTCATGATTTAACCCTTAGATAGGCAACAACAATGCTAAAGTTTACTCACTGTTATAGAAGAGAAAAAAGAAAAACTACTCACCAATCACCAGCCAATCACTTGGCTGTGACATCACCTTTCTGTCTCTTTCTACTTCTTTTTTGCCTTCTCCCTGTAGCTGCACAAGTACGCCTCTCGCTGCCGCTGGGCCTTTTATAGGCCTCCGACCCCGGACTCGCGCCTCACCAACTGCCGCCGCCTCTCGCTGCCGCTGGGCCTTTTATAGGCCTCCGACCCCGGACTCGCGCCTCACGAGAGAGCATCTTGATGGCCAGGTATCGCTTTTATACGCACTACCGCTCCGAGGGCCAGGACATGGTGAGCTATGTCGTCGACCTAAGACGCCTTGCGGGACCGTGCATATTTGCTGGATTTTTGGGGGAAGTATTGCGGGACCTTTTCATGCCTGGAATCGGCCACGAGGTCATTCATCGCAAACTGCTGTCTGCCGAATCCCTAGATTTGAGCAAGGCCATCACGATAGCCCAGGCTTTTATGTCCACGAACGATAACACTAAACAGATATCATTGCAGCATCGGAACTCACCGCACTGTGCATAAAATAACGCCTTCAACAGGCAGAACTGTACATGGAGGGGCCTACACACCTGCAGAGGCCAGACCTAGGATAAAAACATAGAAACATAGAAAATAGGTGCAGGAATAGGCCATTCGGCCCTTCGAGCCTGCACCACCATTTAATAAGATCATGGCTGATCATTCACCTCAGTACCCCTTTCCTGCTTTCTCTCCATACCTCTTGATCCCTTTAGCCGTAAGGGCCATATCTAACTCCCTCTTGAATATATCCAATGAACTGGCATCAACAACTCTCTTCGGCAGGGAATTCCACAGGTTACCAACTCTCTGAGTGAAGAAGTTTCTCCTCATCTCAGTCCTAAATGGCCTACCCCTTATCCTAAGATTGTGTCCCCTGGTTCTGGACTTCCCCAACATCGGGAACATTCTTCCTGCATCTAACCTGTCCCGTCCCGTCAGAATCTTATACGTTTCTATGAGATCCCCTCTCATCGTTCTAAACTCCAGTGTATAAAGGCCCAGTTGATCCAGTCTCTCCTCTTTTGTCAGTCCTGCCATCCCTGGAATCAGTCGGGTGAACCTTCGCTGCACTCCCTCCATAGCAAGAACGTCCTTCCTCAGATTAGGAGACCAAAACTGAACACAATATTCCAGGTGAGGCCTCACCAAGGCTCTGTACAACTGCAGTGAGACGTCCCTGCTCCTGTACTCAAATCCCCTAGCTATGAAGGCCAGCATGCCATTTGCCTTCTTCACCGCCTGCTGTACCTGCATGTCAACTTTCAATGACTGATGAACCATGACACCCAGGTCTCGTTGCACCTCCCCTTTTCCTAATCTGCCGCCATTCAGATAATATTCTGCCTTCGTGTTTTTGCCACCAAAGTGGATAACCTCACATTTATCCACATTATACTGCATCAGCCATGCATTTGCTCACTCACCTAACCTGTCCAAGTCACCCTGCAACCTCTTAGCATCCTCCTCACAGCTCACACTGCCACCCAGTTTAGTGTCATCTGCAAACTTGGAGATATTACATTCAATTCCTTCATCCAAATCATTAATGTATATTGTAAAGAGCTGGGGTCCCAACACTGAGCCCTGCAGCACACCACTAGTCACTGCCTCCCATTCCGAAAAGGACCCGTTTGTCCCGACTCTCTGCTTCCTGTCTGCCAACCAGTTCTCTATCCACGCCAGTACATTGCCCCAATACAATGTGCTTTGATTTTGCATACCAATCTCTTGTGTGGGACCTTGTCAAGGGCCTTTTGAAAGTCCAAATACACCACATCCACTGGTTCTCCCTTGTCCACTCTACTAGTTACATCCTCAAAAATTTCCAGAAGATTTGTCAAGCATGATTTGCCCTTCATAAATCCATGCTGACTTGGACCGATCCTGTCACTGCTTTCCAAATGCGCTGCTATTTCATCCTTAATAATTGATTACAACATTTTCCCTACTACTGATGTCAGGCTAACCGGTCCATAATTACTCGTTTTCTCTCTCCCTCCTTTTTTAAAAAAGTGATGTTACATTAGTTACCCTCCAGTCCATAGGAACTGATCCCGAGTTGATAGACTGTTGGAAAATGATCCACTATTTCTAGGACCACTTCCTTAAGTATTCTGTGATGCAGACAATCAGGCCCCAGGGATTTATCAGCCTTCAATCCCATCAATTTCCCCAACACAATTTCCCGCCTAATAAGGATATCCTTCAGTTCCTCCATCTCACTAGACCCTCGGTCCCCTAGTACATCCGGAAGGTTATTTGCATCTTCCTTCGTGAAGACAAAAGCAAAGTATTTGTTCAATTGGTCTGCCATTTCTTTGTTCCCCATTATAAATTCACCTGAGTCTGACTGCAAGGGACCTACGTTTGTCTTCACTAATCTTTTTCTCTTCACATATCTATAGATGATGACTCAGAGTCCGCCATGGAGCGTGAATGCGAATCCATTAACACCATGTTGGCGCTGCGGGGGTAATCATTGAGCCCATCAATGTCTATTCAAGCACAACGTATGCATGGGCTGTGGAACAATGGGGCACCTCCAGCGAATGTGCAGACATGCTGCGACTCACCACGTGGCAAAGTCGGCAGAAGATGACTGATCCGGCGCGGATCACGCTGAACAAGTAAGAGAGGCAACTCAACCCGAGGCTGAAGAGGAAATTAATGGGGTACACACCTTCACCACCAAAAGCCCTCCGATAATGTTAAAAGTCAAATTTAAACAGCATTCCAGTTTCCATGAAATTGGACACAGGGGCGAGTCAGTCAATTATGAGCCAGAAGGCTTTTGAGAAACTGAGGGGCAACAAGGCACAACGCCAAAACTAAGCCCGATCTACACCAAGCTGCGCACTTACACCAAGGAGCTCATACCAGTGTGGCATGCTCATATCGTACAATGGAGCTGTGCATGATTTACCACTATGGATTGTACCAGGCGATGGCCCAACGTTGATCGGCAGAAGCTGGCTCGGAAAGATCTGATGGAACTGGGACGACATCAAAGCACTGTCTTCGGAGGATGATGCTTCATGCGCCCAAGTGCTAAACAAATTCCCGACGTTATTTGAGCCAGTCATCGGTAACTTCACAGGCGCCAAAGTGCATCACAAGGCCCAAGCAGTCCCATATATGATGTGAGAGAAAGTCGAGATCGAGCTGGACAGACTTCAACGAGAGGGGATCATATTGCCAGATGAGTTCAACGAGTGGGCCAGTCCAATTGTGCTGGTGTTGAAGCAAGATGGGACGGTCAGAATTTGCGGCGACTACAAGGTAACGATCAACTGAGTCTCGTGACAGGACCAGTACCCACTACCCAAAGTAGATGACCTGTTTGCAGCACTAGCAAGGGGGAAGTCATTCACCAAACTGGATCAAACCTCTGCTTACATGACACAGAAGCTGGCTGAGCCTTCGAAAAAATTGACGTGCATCAACATGCACAGAGGACTGTTCATATACCCAGATGCCCCTTTGGGATTCACTCGGCAATGGCCATCTTCCATTGGAAGATGGAGAGTCTGCTCAAATCAGTTCCGCGCACAGTGGTGTTCCAAGACAAAATCTTGATCACTGGCCGCAACACCACCGAACACTTGTACAACCTGGAAGAGGTTCTCAAGCAACTGGACAGAGTGGGACTCAGGCTGAAATGCTCCAAGTGGCACCAGAGGTCGAATTTCTGGGGAGAAAGATTGCGGCGGACGACATCAGACCCACGGACTCCAAGACGGAGGCCATCAAGAATGCACCCAGACCACAGAATGTGACGGAGCTGCGTTCATTCCTGGGACTCCTCAACTATTTTGGTAACTTCCTACCGGGGTTGAGCACTTTGCTGGAACCATTGCATTTATTGCTACGCAAGGGTGATGACTGAGTTTGGGGTAAATCTCAAGAGACAGCCTTTAACAAGGCCAGAAAACCTGCTATGTTCTAACAAGTTACTTGTATTGTATGACCCATGTAAATGTTTAGTACTAGCTTATGATGCATCTTCGTACGGGGTCAGTTGTGTGTTACAGCAAACCAATGTGTCGGGCAAACTGTAACCGGTTGCATGTGCGTCAAGAAGCTTATCTAAGGCTGAAAGAGCCGACAGTATGGTTGAGAAAAAAGCATTAGCATGCATATACGGGGTTAAGAAGATGCACCAATATCTATTTGGACTCCGGTTTGAGCTCGAAAGCGACCACAAACCGCTCATTTCGCTGTTCTCAGAAAGCAAAGATATTAACACCAATGCTTCGTCCCGCATCCAAAGATGGGCACTAACGTTATCTGCGTGTGACTATGTAATCCGCCACAGACCAGGCACTGAGAACTGTGCTGACGCCCTCAGTCGGCTACCACTGTCCACCACCGAGGTGGAAATGGCGCAACCCGCAGACTTGCTTCTTGTAATGGATGCTTTTGAGAGCGAGGAGTCACCTGTCATGGCTCGCCAGATCAGGACCTGGACTAGCCAGGACCCTGTGCTCTCACTAGTAAAAAGCTGCATCCTTAATGGGAGCTGGTCAGCGGTCCCAGGGGAAATGCAAGACGAAATTAAGCCGTTCCACCGACACAAGGACGAAATGTCCATCTATTCAGACTGCCTCCTATGGGGGAATCGTGTAATGTTTCCAAAAACAGCAGGGAAACGTTTATATGCGGCCTTCACAGTACCCACCCAGGCATGGTCATGATGAAGGCTATCGCCAGGTAGTACGTTTGGTGGCCCGGCATTGACTCGGAATTGGAATCATGCTTAACACGTGCTCACAGTTGAGCAACGCACCAAGGGAGGCCCCACTGAGTCTGTAGTCATGGCCCTCCAAACCGTGGACAAGGGTCCACGTAGATTTTGCTGGCCCTTTTCTAGGAAAGATGTTCCTAGTAGCAGTTGACGCTTACTCTAAATGGATTGAATGTCGTCATGTACGTCCACTGCCACCATTGAAAGCCTCCGGGCCATGTTCACCACCCATGGTTTGCCCGACCTCCTTGTTAGTGACAATGGACATGCTTCACCAGCTCGGAATTCAACGAGTTCATGACCTGCAATGGCATCAAGCATGTCAGGTCTGCGCCATTTAAGCCCGCATCCAATGGTCAAGTGGAACAGGCAGTCCAAACCATCAAGCAGAGCTTGAAGCGTGTGACGGATGGTTCCTTGCAGACCCGGTTATCTTGGATTCTGCTCAGCTACCGCACGCGACCCTACTCGCTTACTGGGGTTCCCCCTGCAGAATTGGTAATGAAGAGAGCACTCAAAACCAGACTCTCTTTAATCTACCCGGATCTCAATGATCATGTAGAAACCCGGCGTCACTGGCATAACATGTACCACGAACGTGCGGCTGAATCACGCGACATTGAAGTTAATGACCCTGTGTTTGTTCTTAATAATGGTCATGGTCCCAAATGGGTTGCTGGCACTGTGTTAGCCAAGGAGGGAACTAGAGTGTTTGTTGTCAAACTTGTGAATGGATAAATGTGCAGAAAGCATTTGGATCAGACCAAACTGTGGTTCACTGACAACCAAGAGCAGTTTGAAGAAGACATTACCATCATTGATCCACCCATGCACACCCAACCATTAATCGACCTCGCGGTCAACCACGAGGATGAACCCACCATGCCCGACAGTCTGATCAGACCAGCCACACTGCAATGCAGCAATGATCCGACCGACTCACCCATCTCAGGACTTCAACTCAGGCGATCAACCCGGGAAAGCAGAGCCCCGGATCGCCTCAACTTGTAAATAACTTGTACATAAGACTTTGCGGGGGGGGAATGATGTTATGTATGTAAACATTACCAATGTTTAAGACTTGCCACCAGGGGGCACACCTGTGGGAGACCCAAAGGTCACCTGCACACTCTGGGCAAGCAGGTATAAAAGGCAGACTACCATGCTGCCTCCTCACTCTGGAGTTACAATAAAGAGACCAAGGTCACAACAGTTTGAGCTTAAGACGTACAGTCTTGTGGAGTTATTCTAAATGTAACAATGTATAATGGAGATGTTTGCTTGTATGTGGAACGCTGTCAGAGCCTGTTTGTGGTAGTGCCCACCTTTGGTTTTGAAGGAGCGCTCACAAAGCTTGCAGTGATAGGGCCGGACGTTGATGTGAGTCTGTAGGTGCATCTTCAGGGTGCTAGGTTTCTTACAACAGATTCCACACTCCTTGCACATGTGTTTGCCTCGGCCACAACCTCTCGTGTACAACTCATCCACTCTGTGCCTAGAAAGAGGTTTGTAAATGTTAAGCTTTACAGAACTAGCGAGAAAACAGTCAGCGAATTAACATTACCTGCTTCACTAGGTGCACAGTGAGCTCAGATGATTGTAATGTGTCACCCTCACTGAGCATTGCTGTTTCTCACCAGTGGGTCAGTTGCACAGCCATACTCTGCCTGGGCTGTCCTCCCAGAGCTGGCTGGGCTCAGGGCCTGTCTGTGTGATCCCAGCCCCACCAATGCACTGACACCCCTGCATCTGTTGTCACAAAAGTGAAGGGCGATGCAGACTTTGCAAAGAGGGAGGAGGAGTGCGAAATATATTGCAAGATAAACATAGTGAGAGAGGAACTATTAAGGGGCTTAGCAGCTTTGAAAGTGGCTAAGTCCCCAGGCCCGGATTAAATGTATCCCAGACTGTTAAGAGAAGCAAAAGAGGAAATAGCAGAGGCTCTGACCATCATTTTCCAATCCTCCCTCTGGCTTCAGGTGTGGTGCCAGAGGACTGGAGGACTGCTAATGTTGCACCTTTGTTTAAAAAGTGAGAAAGGGAGAGACTGAGTAATTACAGGCCAGTCGGCCTAACCTCAGTAATGGGAAAATGATTGAAAAATCCTGAGGCACAGGATAAATCTACATTTGGAAAGACACAGATTAATCATGGACAGTCAGCATGGATTTGTTAAGGGAAGGTCATGTCTGACTAACTTGATTGAATTTTTCGGGAGGTAACCAGGAGGGTCGTTGAGGGCAGTGGGTATGATGTAGTGTATATGGATTTTAGCAAAGCTTTAGATAAGGTCCCACATGGCAGACTGGTCACAAAAGTAAAAGCCCATGGGATCCAGGGCAAAGTGACAAGTTGGATCTAAAATTGGCTCAGAGGCAGGAAGCAAAGGGTAATGGATGATGGGTGTTTTTGTGACTGGAAGGATGTTTCCAGTGGGGTTCTGCAGGGCTCAGTGCTGGGTCCCTTGCTTTTTGTGGTATATATCAATGACTGGGATTTGAATGTCGGGAGTATGATTAAGAAGTTTGCAGATGATACTAAAATCGGCCGTGTGGTTGATAATGAAGAAGAAAGCTGCGGACTGCAGGAAGATATCAATGTACTGGTCAGGTGGGCAGAACAGTGGCAAATGGAATTTAATCCGGATAAGTGTGAGGTAATTCATCTGGGTAGGTCTAACAAGGCAAGGGATTACACATTAAATGGTAGGACACTGAGAAATGTAGAGGAACAAAGGGACCTTGGAGTGCATGTCCAAAGATCCCTGAAGGTAGCAGGCCAGGTAGATAAGGTGGTTAAGAAGGCATATGGAATACTTGCCTTTATTATTCAAGGCATGGAATACAAGAGCAAGGAGGTTATATTTGAACTGTATAAAACACTGGTTAGGCCACAGCTGGAGTACTGCGTGCAGTTCTGGTCACCACATTACAGGAACAATGTGATTGCACTGGAAAGGGTGCAGCGGAGATTTATAAGAATGTTGCCTGGACTGGAGAATTTTGGCTATGAGAAAAGATTGGAGATGCTGGGTCTGTTTTCTTTGGAACAAAGGAAGCTGAGGGGAGACCTGATTGAGGTGTATAAAATGATGAGGGGCCTGGATAGAGTGGATAGGAAGGACCTGTTTTCCTTGACAGAGGGGTCAACAACCATAGATTTACAATAATTAGGGGGAGGTTTAGAGGGGATTTGAGGGGAAATTTCTTCACCCAGAGGGTGGTGGGGGTCTGGAACTCGCTGCTTGAAGTGCCGTAATCTGCAGGACTACGGACCATGAGCTGGAAAGTGGGATTAGGCCGGCATGGACACGATGGGCCGAAATGGCCTCCTTCCGTGCTGTAAATTTCTATGATTCTATGACACCAATCAGACCGGGCAAAACAGCTACAGCAAGGACCAATCCCGCCAGCACTCCACATATCAGGTCAGCTCGAGCCATCGCTGCAAACACACGTGTGCACACTCACCCCCGAGCCGAGCCGCTGGAGTATCTGAGCTTGCTCCTGCTGGGCCTCCTCCTCTCCTTGGCAGCGATCAGTGCTCTGGGGAACCGCCTCTGTTTGCAATGAGACGGCACTGCCATCTGCAGCTTCTCAACCTGCCAACACAAGGAAGGGGCATCAGTGTGTGTGTTGCCAGTGTCTGCCATGCCCAGCGGCAGTGGGAATTTAGTGAAAGTAGAACTTGGTTGCAAGAGGGAAGGAGGTGCTAAAGGCTTTCAACCCCAAGGGCCAACAGTGAGTACATAAATAATCAGAGTCATTCATTCGGTCGAAAGGATTTTTTTAAAGCAAAATACTGGGACAGCCAAGACCTGTTGCCTGCGATTCCTGAGCAATGGACGCTTCCCGTGTCCCAGATAACCTGGTGTGCAGGAGGGGCTTCCAGTTCACCAACCCCTGCTCTGGGCATCTGGAGTCACTGCAGGGCAGCTGGGAGGCTGGTCATTTGCTGGAGTGCAGGTGGTCACCCCGCAGCTACAGAGAGTTCAGGAGGGTAGTGAGCGGGAGGCCATCAAGCAGGGCAGGGTGGGGCAGGCAGTGCAGGATTCCTCAGGGAGTGTGGCCAAGCACAAACCGGCTTTCAGTGCTGAAGCCCAGTCAGGTTGAGGATATCTCGGGAGCACATGCACGGCACCTTGGGCAAGTGGCTGCACAGTGGGGCTTCGATAGTCAGGGGGACAGACCGGTGTTTCTGCCACCGGCGATGGAAGTCCGTATGGTGAGTTGCCTCCCTGGTGCCAGGGTAAAGGATATCACTGAGAGGGTGCAGAATATTTTGGAGGGGGTGGTGGCGGGGAGGACAACAGTCAGAAGTCGTGGTCCATGCAGGAACCAATGACTTAGAAAGGAAAGGGGTTGAGGTGCCGCAGTCGGACTTTCAGGAGCTTGTGAGGAAATGAGAGAGCAGAACCTCAGAGGTAGTAATCTAATGCCACGTGCTAGTGAGTGTAGAAATAGTCGGATAAGGCAGGTTAATGCATGGCTGGAGAGATGGTGCAGGAGGGAGGGGTTCATAATCCTTCATTGAGACCAGCCCTGGGGTGGAGGGACCTGTTCAAGGTGGAAGGATTGCACCTCAACAAAGCCGGGGCCAATGTTCTAGCGGCAAGGTTAACGAATGCTGTGGGGGAGGGATTGAACTCATTTAACAGGGGCATCAGGATAAAGCATTAGAGAGGGGAAACAAGGTGCACAGAGGACTGGGAAAGACAAATAGCACGAGAGTAAAGCATAGTTCACAAACAGAAGGGATCAGAGGAGCAAGTGGAGCATGTTGCAGTGGGAGAGCATAACCCGGCTATTCAAGAAAGGAGGGAGGGAGGAAACAGGGAATGATAGAACAGTTAGCCTGACATCAGTAGTAGGGTTAAAGCTAGAATTTATTATTAGGGACATGCTAACAGGGCACTTAGAAAATATTATTAGGATTGGGCAGAGTCAACACGGATTTATGAAAGGGAAATTGTGTTTGACAAATCTGTTAGAATGTTTTCAGGTTGTAATTAGCCGGTAGATAAGGGGGAACCAGTGGATGTGGTGTATTTGGATTTTCAAAAAGCATTCGACAAAGTGTCACACAAGAGGTTATTACACAAAATGAGGGCTTATGGGTTTGGGAATAATATACTGGCATGGATTGAGGATTGGCTAATGGACAGAAAACAGAGAGTAGGAATAAACGGGTCATTTTCAGGTTGGCAGGCTGTAACCAGTGGGGTACCACAAGCATCGGTGCTTGGGCCCCGAGCTATTCACAATCTATATCAATGATTTGGATGAGGGGACCAAATGTAATATATCCAAGTTTGCTGACGATACAAAACTAGGTGGGAATGTAAGTTGTGAGGAGGATGCAAAGAGACTTCAAGGGGATATAGACAGGCTAAGTGAGTGGGCAAGAACATGGCAAATGGAATATAATGTGGAAAAATGTAAAGTTATCCACTTTGGTAGGAAAATTACAATAGTAGAGTATTTTTTAAACGGTGAGGGGTTGGGAAATGTTGGTGTACAGAGGGACCTGGGTGTCCTTGTTCACGAATCACTGAAAGTTAACATGCAGGTAGAGCAGGCAATTAAGAAAGCAAATGGTATGTTGGTCTTTATTACAGGAGGATTTGAGTATAAGAGTAAATGTGGGGAGAAATTCTGCTGCTCAGCACCTCCCCTTACCACCTTGTGCCAACAGTGCCAGGGCTGTCAGCTGGCGGGCACCATCTACAGGGATAGGCCTCAGTACATTGTTCCACAAGTGATTTATGCGTGCCAGAGAGAGAAGGATGTATCTGCAGCCAGTGATAAAGGATGCGGGCCGTCATCCACAGCATATCGCCGTCCTGCACCCATTACAACATCAGAAATAGGAGCAGGAGTCGGCCATTTAGCCCCTCGAGCCTGCGCCGCCATTCAATATGATCATGGCTGATCGAATCATGGACTCAGCTCCACTTCCCTGCCCGCTCCCCATAACCCTTTACTCCCTTATCGCTCAAAAATCTGTCTATCTCTGCCTTAAATATATTCAATGACCCAGCCTCCACAGCTCTCTGGGGCAGAGAATTCCACAGATCCACAGATCCTCTGAGAGAAGAAATTCCTCCTCATCTCAGTTTTAAATAGGCGATCCCTTATTCTTAAACTATGCCCCCTAGTTCTAGATTCTGGTCGCTGTATTATAGGAAGGACGTGATTGCACTCTGGGCCCTGCCGATGTTCCTCCCCATGCTCCAAACAGCGACCTGGGTTTTGAACCTCTTATGTGGCACCTTATCGACTGCCTTCTGGAAATCCAAATGCACCACATCCACTGGTTCCCCTTTATCCACCCTGCTTGTTACATCCTCAAAGAACTCCAGCAAATTTGTCAAACATGATTTCACTTTCATAAAACCATGCTGACTCTGCTTGATTGAATGTCCTGCTACTGATGGACTCCAGCATTTTCCCAATGACAGATGTTAGGCTAACTGGTCTATAGTTTCCTGCTTTTTGTCGACCTTTTTTAAATAAGGGCTTTACATTTGCGGTTTTCCAATCCGCTGGGACCTCCCCAGAATCCAGGGAATTTTGGTAGATTAGAAACAATGCATTCACTATCTCTGCAGCCACTTCTCTTAAGACCCTAGGATGCAGGCCGTCAGGTCCAGGGGACTTGTCCACCTTTAGTCCCATTAGTTTGCCAAGTACTTTTTCTCTAGTGATAGTGATCGTTTTAAGTTCCCCTCCCCTCAATAGCCCCTTGATTATCAATTATTGGGATGCTTTTAGTGTCTTCTACCGTGAAGACAGAAACAAAATATTTGTTCAAAGTCTCTGCCATTTCCCTGTTTCCCATTATTAATTCCCCAGTCTCATTCTCTAAGGGACCAACGTTTACTTTAGCCACTCTCTTCCTTTTTATATACCTGTAGAAGCTCTTACTGTCTGTTTTTCTTTTTCTTATTAGTTTACTCTCATAATCTATCTTCTCTGTCTATTTTTTTTTAGTCATCCTTTGCTGATTCTAAAAATTTCCCAATCCTCTGGCCTCCCACTAATCTTGGCAACATTGTATGCCTTTGTTTTCAATTTGATACATCCTTTACTTCCTGAGTTAGCCACGGATGGTTCATCCTTCTCTTAAAGTCTTTCCTTCTCACTGGAATATACTTTGCTGAGAGTTATGAAATATCTCCTTAAATGTCTGCCTCTGCTTATCAACCGTCTCACACTTTAATCTATTTTCCCAGTCCACATTAGCCAACTCTGCCTTCATACCTCTGTAATCGCCTTTATTTAAGATTAGGACACTGATTTGAGATCCAACTTTCTCACCCTCTATCTGAATTTGAAATGCCACCACTGCACGAGTCACGGGGAGCTGATGTGCAGACTCCAGTGGCTCTCCTCTTTAATGGCTGCAAGACACCTACTTCAATGCTCGTTCCCGATGACACAATTCCTCATTTTCATTACCGCTTGGAGCCTAACTGTCATATATTTCACACTACTGTATATAACTGTATCTTACCATGCTATACATGACTGTAACTAGATATGACCTGTAACCACAAGCATACTTTATCACCAGGGGTGCACTTGCAGGAGACACTGCATACCTGTTCCACACAGGTATATAAAGGCAGGTCTCAGGCAAGTGTGGCACTCGAGAGCTGTGAAATAAAGGTGCAGGTCCAGAGTGACCTTGACTTCAGCATGTGCCTCGTGTGAGTCTGCACTGCAGGGTCAGGACTTTACAGTGGCGACGAGTTACGGGATCACAGAATCCACAGAATGGCTACCAACAGCTCAGATGAGAAATACAATGCTGGAGACAATTGGGAGGACTTTATAGAAAGGCTTCAGCAAAGCTTTGTAACCAAAGACTGGCTGGGCGACGATAAGGCAGACAAGAGAAGAGCCCATCTCTTGACCAGCTGTGGCTCGAAAACATACGCCTTAATGAAGGACCTGCTGGCACCCGAGAAACCAGCAAGCAAGTCGTTTGAAGAATTGAGCACACTGGTGAGAGACCACCTGAAGCCAGTGAGCAGCCTACACATGGCCAGACACAGGTTCTACAACTACAGACGCTGTGTGGGCCAGAGTAGACCCGACTTTGTGGCAGAACTTCGGAGGCTGGCTAGTTTATGTGAGTTCTCCAATGAACTAAGGAGAGAAGTACTGAGAGACTTTTTTATTGAAGGAATAGGCCATGCAGGCATATTCTGAAAGCTTATAGAGACCAAGAACTTGACCCTAGAGGCAGCAGCACTGGTTGCACAGACATTCCTGGCAGGAGAAGAAGAAACGAGGTTGATCTATACTGCGGGTACGACAACTAACGAAACATCGAAACAAGGGGTTCACAGCGTGAAACGAGCCGCTACCCCCACACACAGACAAAGGCAGGAGAGCAGGCCTTCAACAGCAGGCAGTGGCGCCAGAAGCCATCAAGGGCCACAGGAGCGGCCGTTCACACCTCATCAACCCACAATGCGAGCAATCAACTACAGACTGAGAGAAGCTCAAGAACGATCAGCCAGACACAGCTCATCCTTCGGAAACACTGGAAGCGGTCTGTGCTGGAGATGTGGGGGAAGGCACTCAACAAAGGGGTGTCGATTTCAGCATGCTGTTTGCAAAAACTGCAACAATACAGGGCATCTGGCTCGCATGTGCAGCAAAACAGCAGCTCGGCTGGTATACGAATTGGAAGGGTCAGAAAGCGGACCAGAAGACGGTGGAGACAGTGCCCAGGACGCCGAGGTACAGCGGTTAACACGATCAATGTCCACTGTTCTTACAACAAGACGTCTCCAATAATGATGAGGGTCCTACTCAACGGGATATCCGTCAACATGGAACTGGACACGGGAGCTAGTCAATCTCTCATGAGCGTCCAACAAGTTGAACAGTTGTGGTCGCACAAAAGCAACAGACCAAAATTCACAAGGATCGACACCAAACTAAGGACCTATACCAAAGAAATCGTCCCAGTCCTTGGCAGCGTCATGCTCTCTGTCACACACAAAGGGACAGTGAACTGACTTCCCTGTGGATTGTCCCCGGAGATCTCCCAGCACTGTTGGGGAGAAGCTGGCTGGCAAAACTAAATTGGAAATGGGATGATGTTCCTCAGGTTCCTCATTGTCCATGCTGAACCTTTTTTTTACTTGGTCCAGATGCTTGCGGCATATCTGCCCATTGTTGAGTCTGACCACTATTCCACTCTTTGCCAATTACAGTACCCTCGAGCCACTTGGGCCCAACAGCATGATTAAGAACAAATACAGAGTCATCGATTTCTATCCATCTCCCCTTTGAGTTACGGTCGTGGCACACATTTTGGGACTGGCGCTTGTCCTCAACAATGTCGGACAGGACTGGATGAATGAGGGACAGCCGAGTTTTAAGTGTATGTTTCATGAGTAGTTCCGCTGGTGGGACTCACGTGAGCGAGTGTGGTCGGGACCTATAGGCCAGCAGGCGGCGCGATAGGCGGCATTGAAGGGAGGGTCCTTGAATCCGGAGCATGCCTTGCTTTATGATTTGGACCGCATGTTCCACCTGGCCATTGGAAGCCGGCTTGAACGGTGCCGTCCTGGCATGTTTGATGCCATTACCCGACATAAACTTCCGGAATTCATAGCTCGTGAAACACAGACCGTTATCACTAACCAGGATGTCCGGCAAGCCGTGGTTCGCAAAGACCGCACGCAGACTCTCCACTGTGGTGGATGTCGTGCACGAATTCAATATGATGCACTCGATCCATTTCGAGTACGCATCAACAACAATGAGGAACATTTTTCCCATGAACGGGCGCGCGTAGTCTACGTGAATACGTGACCATGGCCTGGTGGGCCAGGGCCACGGGCTGAATGGGGTATCCCTGGGGGCATTGCCCAGCTGGGCACATCTTGTGCACCTGCGAACACAGTGTTCCAGGTCTGAGTTAATTCCAGGCCACCATACATGTGACCGGGCAATGGCCTTCATCAGCACGATGCCTGGGTGCTCGCTGAGGAGTTCCCTGATGAATGCTTCCCTTCCCTTCTGGGGCATAACTACCCGGCTGCCCCATAGTAGGCAGCTAGCTTGGATGGAGAGCTCATCCATCCGTCTGTGAAACGGTCTGACCTCCTCGGGGCATGCTCCATGTGCGGGCACCCAATCAGCAGTCAGGACACATTTCTTAATCAGAGATAGGAGGGGATCTCTGTTGGTCCAGATTTTGATCTGGCGGGTTGTGATGGGGGAGCCTGCACTGTCAAAGGCATCGACAGCCATGACCATCTCAGCGATTTGCTCCGCTGCCCCCTCGGTGGTGGCCAGTGGAAGCCTGCTGAGCGCGTCAGCGCAATTTTCGGTGCCTGGCTGGTGCCGTATGGTGTAGTCATACGCAGCCAGCGTGAGAGCCCATCGCTGAATGCGAGCTGACGCATTGGCATTGACAGCCTTGCTGTCTGACAACAGGGATGTTAACGGCTTGTGGTCCATTTCTAACTCGAACCTTCTGCCAAAAAGGTGCATCTTTTTCACCCCGTAGACACATGCGAGTGCTTCCTTTTCAACCATCCCTTTCTGCTTGGGAGAGCGACCTGCAGGCATAAGCCACAGGTTGCAGTTGGCCCTCATCATTACCCTGCTGCAACACACACCCAACCCCATAGGATGATGCATCACATGTCAAAACCAATTTCTTACAGGGGTTGTACAGAGTTAACAGCTTATTAGAACAAAGTAGGTTCCGCGCCCGATTGAAAGCCCGTTCCTGACAGTCCCCCGAAAACCAATCACAACCCTTATGCAGGAGCATGTGTAGCGGCTCCAACAATGTGCTTAAGTTCGGCAGAAAGTTCCCGAAATAGTTCAAGAGTCCCAGAAATGAACGCAACTCCGATGTGTTGCCGGACCTGGGCGCACAACGAATTGCCTCCGTTTTGGATTCGGTGGGCCGGATCACGTCTGCGGCAACTCTCCTGCCCAAAACTCGACCTCTGGGGCCAAAAACACACACTTGGACTTCTTTAATCGCAGGCCTACCTGGTCCAGTCGGCATAGCACCTCCTCCAGGTTGTGGAGGTGTTCCTCAGTGTCTCGACCCATGATAAGGATGTCGTCCTGAAATACGATTGTTCCGGGGATGGATTTGAGCAGGCTTTCCATGTTCCTCTGGAAGATAGCGGCCGCTGAACGAATGCAAAATGGACACCTGTTGTAGACAAACAGCCCCTTGTGCGTGGTGATGGTGGTCAGTAGCTTGGATTCTTCGGCCAGTTCCTGGGTCATGTAGGCCGAAGTGAGGTCCAACTTGGTGAACAGCTTGATGCCTGCCAGTGTGGCAAAAAGATCCTCCGCTCTCGAAAGCGGGTATTGGTCTTGTAGTGACACTCGGTTGATAGTGGCCTTGTAGTCGCCAGAGATTCTGACCGAGCCATCCGTTTTTAGGACAGGGACGATGGGGCTTGCCCAGTCGCTGAATTCAACGGGCAAAATTATGCCCTCTCTTAGCAATCTGTCCAACTCACTCTCAATTTTCTCCCGCATCACATACAGCACAGCTCTGGCTTTGTGGTGCAATGGTCTGGCATCCGGGGTGATGCGTATCACTACTTTGGTACCTTTGAAAGTCCCGACACCAGGTTGAAATAGTGACTCAAATTTCTGTAGGACCTGTGAGCATGAAATTCGCTCCACAGATGAAATGGCGTGCACATCCCCCCATTTCCAGTTCATCTTGGCTAGCCAGCTCCTCTCCAAAAGCACGGGACTATTACCCGGGACAATCCAGAGTGGCAGCCAGTTCTCTGATCCATTATGTGTGACCACCAACATTGCACTGCCTAGCACTGGGATGATCTCTTTGGTGTACGTCCGTAATTGCATGTCAATGTGTTCTAGTTTGGGTCTGGTAGCGCTGAGTGGCCATAGTTTCTCGAATTGTTGGACACTCATGAGTGACTGGCTGGCCCCTGTGTCCAGCTCCAGGCGTACCGGGATGCCATTTAATAGTACTTTCATCATCATCATCAAGAATGTTCCCAGTGTTGGGGAAGTCCAGAACCAGGGGTCACAGTCTAAGGATAAGGGGTAAGCCATTTAGGACCGAGATGAGGAGAAACTTCTTCACCCAGAGAGTGGTGAACCTATGGAATTCTCTACCACAGAAAGTTGTTGAGGCCAATTCACTAAATATATTCAAAAAGGAGTTAGATGAAGTCCTTACTACTAGGGGGATCAAGGGGTATGGCGAGAAAACAGGAATGGGGTACTGAAGTTGCATGTTCAGCCATGAACTCATTGAATGGTGGTGCAGGCTCGAAGGGCCGAATGGCCTACTCCTGCACCTATTTTTTTGGATATGAGCTATGGATGTTTGCCACATGAACCCGCTGAACTTCAGCGTCCATTGCTTTGTCCCAAGCATCAATCTGCCTCGCAGACCCCTCTTCTGGTTCATCTGCCTCGTAAATCAGCCTCGCTGCGGGCTTCCTGCACATTCTGGCTAAATGTCCACTGAAGTTACAATTTCTATAGATAAATTGTTGAAACCTGCAGGTTTTTGCAGCATGTCTGCCCCTGCACCTCCAGCATGAGCTGAGATTGTTGTGAACAAAAGGGCTGTTACCAGGCATTCCTTTCTGATTGTCTCTTTGATTATTCTTGAGCATTCTGTTAATGGGTGTCAATGGCTCTATCCCGGGACGCATTGTCCACCGTGATGGCATAAATGTCCGTTCCCGGGATGGTGGGACTGACCTATCAAGAAAGACTGGATCAACTGGGCTTGTATTCACTGGAGTTCAGAGGAATTAGAGGGGACCTCATAGAAACGTTTAAAATTCTGACGGGTTTAGACAGGTTAGATGCAGGAAGAATGTTCCCAGTGTTGGGGAAGTCCAGAACCAGGGGTCACAGTCTAAGGATAAGGGGTAAGCCATTTAGGACCGAGATGAGGAGAAACTTCTTCACCCAGAGAGTGGTGAACCTGTGGAATTCTCTACCACAGAAAGTTGTTGAGGCCAATTCACTAAATATATTCAAAAAGGAGTTAGATGAAGTCCTTACTACTAGGGGGATCAAGGGGTATGGCGAGAAAGCAGGAATGGGGTACTGAAGTTGCATGTTCAGCCATGAACTCATTGAATGGTGGTGCAGGCTCGAAGGGCCGAATGGCCTACTCCTGCACCTATTTTCTATGTTTCTATGTTTCTATGTTTCTATGTAACCTGCCATTGTCTCTGTTGAGGACTCATTCTAGAGTCTGTTACTGCCTGGGTTGTGTCGAATTGCCCTTGCCTGCTGCGGGGTTCTGAGTCGCGTTTACAATGTTAACTCCCTGCTCCATCGCCACATTGGAAGCAGAGTTGCACACGCATATCATCTTGGTTTCCTCCTCCCCCTCCATGAAGGTCTGAGCCATCAACGCCGCCGCTTCCAAGGTCAAGTCCTTGGTCTCAATTAGCCTTCTGAAAATCCCGGCATGACCAATGTCCTCAATGAAGAAATCCCGTAACATCTCCCCCCTGCAGGCGTCTGTGAACTTACAGAGGCTGGCCAAGCGTCACAGTTCCGCAACGAAGTCCGGTATGCTCTGTCCTTCCCGATGTCGGTGCGTATAGAATCGGTGTGGGGCCATGTGTATACTGCTCGCGGTTTGAGGTGCTCACCGATCAGTTTGCTGAGCTCTTCAAAGGTTTTGTCCGCCGGCTTCACGGGTGCAAGCAGGTCTTTCATCAACGCGTACATCTTAGGTCCACAGCTAGTCAGTAGATGCGCCCTTCGCTTGTCAGCCACTGCCTCTCCCAGCCAGTCCTTTGTCAAAAAGCTCTGCTGGAGCCTCTCAACGAAATTGTCCCAGTCCTCACCAACACAGTACCTTTAATCTGTGCTACTGGTGCCATTCTCGTGAGTCGTAGATTCCCGTTTCTCGTCGCCAAATGTAGTGTCCTTACACACTACTATAAATTCACACGAGGAACATTCTGCAGACTAGGTCACTCTGTGACCTGAACCTTTAATCACAGGACCAAGAAGTGATGACCCTGCGTGGGACCTCATTTTATATACCTGGATGAGCAGGTGAGGAGTGTCTCCCACAAGTTCACCCCCGGTGGTCAAGGAGTGCATTTCTTAGGTGTACACAGCATTGCAGTGTTGTTATGAAGGTTACAGTTACATGAACGTTACATAAATGACAGTACGGGTCCCACACACACTGACTCTCACTGGGTTACAGTCCCAAACACACTGACTCTCACTGGGGTACGGGTCCCTCACACCCTGACTCTCACTGGGTTACAGTCCCAAACACACTGATTCTCACTGGGGTACGGGTCCCTCACACACTGACTCTCACTGGGGTACAGTCCCACACACAGTGACTCTCACTGGGGTACAGTCCCACACACACTGACTCTCACTGGGTTACAGTCCCACACACACTGACTCTCTCTGGGGTACGGGACCCACACACACTGACTCTCACTGGGGTATGGGACACACACACACTGACTCTCACTGGGGTACAGTCCCAAACAGATTGAAGCTCACTGAGGTAGGAGTCCCCCACACACTGACTCTCATTGGGGTACATTCCCAATCATACTGACCCTCACTGTGGTACAGTCCCACAAACAATTACTCTCACTGGGGTACGGTTCCCACACATACTTACTCTCACTGGGGTACGGGACTCACACACACTGACTCTCACTGGGGTACGGGTGTCTTACGTTTTGACTCTCACTGGGGTACAGTCCCAAGCACACTGGCACTCACTGGGGTACGAGTCCCACACTCTCTGACTCTCACTGGGGTACGGGTCCCACAAACAATGACTCTCACTGGGGTACGGTTCCAACACACACTGACTCTCACTGGGGTACAGTCCCAAACACACTGACTCTCACTGGGGTACGGGTCCCTCACATAGTGAGTGTCACTCGGGTACAGTCCCACACACACTGACTCTCACTGGGGTACTAGGCCCACACACACTGACTCTCACTGCGGTACAGTTCAACACACACTGACACTCACTAGGGTACGGGTCCCACACACACTGACTTTCACTGGGGTACAGGTCCCACACACACTGACTCTCACTGGGGTACAGTTCCCACACACACTGACTCTCACTGGGGTACGGGTCCCACACACACTGACTCTCATTGGGGTACAGTCCTAAACACACAGACTCTCACTGGTGTATGGGAGGAACACAAACTGACTCTCACTGAGGTACGGGTCCCACACACAATGACTCTCACTGGGGTACTAGGCCCACACACACTGACTCTCACTGGAGTACGTGACCCACACAAACTGACTCTCACTGGGGTACGGGTCCCACACACACTGACTCTCACTGTGGTACGGGTCCGACAACAATGAATCTCACTGGGGGATGGGTCCCACACAGACGGACTCTCACAGGGGTACGGGTCCCACATTCACGGGCTCTCACTGGGGTACGGGTCCCACAGACACTGACACTCAACTGGGGTGCAGTCCAACACACACTGACTCTCACTGGGGTACAGGTCCCACACACACTGATTCTCTCTGGGGTACAGACCCAAACACACTGAGTCTCACTGGGGTACAGGTCACACACACACTGATTCTCACTGGGGTTCGGGTCCCACACACACCGACTCTCAACTGGGGTGCAGTCCAACACACACTGAATCTCAGTGGGCTACGGGACCCACACATGCAGACTCTCATTGGGGTACAGTCACAATCATACTGACTCTCACTGGGGTACGGGACCCACACACACTGCCTCTCACTGGGGTATGGGTCCCTTACGTTTTGACTCTCACTGGGGTACAGGCCCACACACACTGACTCTCACTGGGGTACATGTCCACACACACTTACTCTCACTGGGGTACAGGCCCCACACACACTGACTCTCACTGTGGTACGGGTCCCACACACACTGACTCTCACTGGGGTACAGTCCCAAACACACTGAGTCTCACTGAGGTACGGGTCCCACATTCACGGACTCTGACTCGGGGACGGATCCCACACACACTGACTCTCAACTGGGGTGCAGTCCAACACACAGTGACTTTTACTGGGATATGGGTCCCACACAGACTGACTCTCACTGGGGTACGGGTCCCATACACACTGACTCTCATTGTAGTACAGTTCCAAATACACTGACTCTCACTGGTGTACGGGACCCACAAAAACTGACTCTCACTGGGGTACGGGTCCCTCACATATTGAGTCTCACTCGGGTACAGTCCTACACACTGACTCTCACTGGCGTACGGGTTCCACACACAATGACTCTCACTGGGGTACTAGGCCCACACACACTGACTCTCACTGGGATGCAGTCCAACACACACTGACACTCACTAGGGTACGGGTCCCACACACACTGACTCTCACTGGGGTACGGGACCCACACACACTGACTCTTACTGGGGTACAGTTCCCACGCACACTGACTCTCACTGGGGTATGGATCCCACACACACTGACTCTCACTGGAGTACAGGTCCCACACACACTGACTCTCACTGGGGTACAGGTCCCACACACACTGACTCTCACTGGGGTAGGGGTCCCACACACACTGACTCTCACTGCGGTACGGGTCCCACACACACTGACTCTCATTGGGGTACAGTCCTAAACACACTGACTCTCACTGGTGTATGGGAGGAACACAAACTGACTCTCACTGAGGTACGGGTCCCACACACAATGACTCTCACTGGGGTACAGGCCCCACACACACTGACTCTCACTGGGGTACGGGACCCACACACACTGCCTCTCACTGGGGTATGGGTCCCTTACGTTTTGACTCTCACTGGGGTACAGGCCCACACACAATGACTCTCACTGGGGTACAGGCCCCACAAAAACTGACTCTCACTGGGGTACGGGTCCCTCACATATTGAGTCTCACTCGGGTACAGTCCTACACACTGACTCTCACTGGCGTATGGGTTCCACACACAATGACTCTCACTGGGGTACTAGGCCCACACACACTGACTCTCACTGGGGTGCAGTCCAACAAACACTGACACTCACTAGGGTACGGGTCCCACACACACTGACTCTCACTGGGGTACGGGTCCCACACACACTGACTCTTACTGGGGTACAGGTCCCACGCACACTGACTCTCACTGGGGTATGGGTCCCACACACACTGACTCTCACTGGAGTACAGGTCCCACACACACTGACTCTCACTGGGGTACAGGTCCCACACACACTGACTCTCATTGGGGTACAGTCCTAAACACACTGACTCTCACTGGTGTATGGGAGGAACACAAACTGACTCTCACTGAGGTACGGGTCCCACACACAATGACTCTCACTGGGGTACGGGTCCGACAACAGTGAATCCCACGGGAGATTGGGTCCCATACACATGGACTCTCACAGGGGTACGGGTCCCACATTCACGGGCTCTCACTGGGGTACGGGTCCCACAGACACTGACACTCAACTGGGGTGCAGTCCAACACACACTGACTCTCACTGGGGTACAGGTCCCACACACACTGATTCTCTCTGGGGTACAGTCCCAAACACACTGAGTCTCACTGGGGTACAGGTCACACACACACTGATTCTCACTGGGGTTCGGGTCCCACACACACCGACTCTCAACTGGGGTGCAGTCCAACACACACTGAATCTCAGTGGGCTACGGGACCCACACATGCAGACTCTCATTGGGGTACAGTCACAATCATACTGACTCTCACTGGGGTACGGGACCCACACACACTGCCTCTCACTGGGGTATGGGTCCCTTACGTTTTGACTCTCACTGGGGTACAGGCCCACACACACTGACTCTCACTGGGGTACATGTCCACACACACTTACTCTCACTTGGGTACAGGCCCCACACACACTGACTCTCACTGTGGTACGGGTCCCACACACACTGACTCTCACTGGGGTACAGTCCCAAACACACTGAGTCTCACTGAGGTACGGGTCCCACATTCACGGACTCTGACTCGGGGACGGATCCCACACACACTGACTCTCAACTGGGGTGCAGTCCAACACACAGTGACTTTTACTGGGATACGGGTCCCACACAGACTGACTCTCACTGGGGTACGGGTCCCATACACACTGACTCTCATTGTAGTACAGTTCCAAATACACTGACTCTCACTGGTGTACGGGACCCACAAAAACTGACTCTCACTGGGGTACGGGTCCCTCACATATTGAGTCTCACTCGGGTACAGTCCTACACACTGACTCTCACTGGCGTACGGGTTCCACACACAATGACTCTCACTGGGGTACGAGGCCCACACACACTGACTCTCACTGGGGTGCAGTCCAACACACACTGACACTCACTAGGGTACGGGTCCCACACACACTGACTCTCACTGGGGTACGGGTCCCACACACACTGACTCTCACTGGGGTTCGGGTCACACACACACTGACTCTCACTGGGGTAGGGGTCCCACACACACTGACTCTCATAGGGGTGCCGTCCAACATACACTGACTCTCACTGAGGTTCGGGTCCCACACACACTGACTCTCACTGGGGTATGGGACACACACACACTGACTCTCACTGGGGTACAGTCCCAAACAGATTGAATCTCACTGAGGTACGAGTCCCCCACACACTGACTCTCATTGGGGTACATTCCCAATCATACTGACTCTCACTGTGGTACAGTCCCACAAACAATGACTCTCACTGGGGTATGGTTCCCACACATACTTACTCTCACTGGGGTACGGGACTCACACACACTGACTCTCACTGGGGTACGGGTCCCTTACGTTTTGACTCTCACTGGGGTACAGTCCCAAACACACTGGCACTCACTGGGACACGAGTCCCACACTCTCTGACTCTCACTGGGGTACGGGTCCCACAAACAATGACTCTCACTGGGGTACGGTTCCAACACACACTGACTCTCACTGGGGTACAGTCCCAAACACACTGACTCTCACTGGGGTACAGGTCCCACACACACTGACTCTCACTGGGGTACAGTCCCAAACACACTGACTCTCACTGGGGTACGGGTCCCTCACATAGTGAGTGTCACTCGGGTACAGTCCCACACACACTGACTCTCACTGGGGTACTAGGCCCACACACACTGACTCTCACTGCGGTACAGTTCAACACACACTGACACTCACTAGGGTACAGGTCCCACACACACTGACTTTCACTGGGGTACAGGTCCCACACACACTGACTCTCACTGGGGTACAGGTCCCACACACACTGACTCTCACTGGGGTACAGGTCCCACACACACTGACTCTCACTGGGGTACGGGTCCCACACACACTGACTCTTACTGCGGTACGGGTCCCACACACACTGACTCTCATTGGGGTACAGTCCTAAACACACTGACTCTCACTGGTGTATGGGAGGAACACAAACTGACTCTCACTGAGGTACGGGTCCCACACACAATGACTCTCACTGGGGTACTAGGCCCACACACACTGACTCTCACTGGGGTACGTGACCCACACAAACTGACTCTCACTGGGGTACGGGTCCCACACACACTGACTCTCACTGTGGTACGGGTCCGACAACAATGAATCTCACGGGAGGATGGGTCCCATATACACGGATTCTCACAGGGGTACGGGTCCCACATTCACGGGCTCTCACTGGGGTACGGGTCCCACAGACACTGACACTCAACTGGGGTGCAGTCCAACACACACTGACTCTCACTGGGGTACAGCTCCCACACACACTGATTCTCTCTGGGGTACAGTCCCAAACACACTGAGTCTCACTGGGGTACAGGTCACACACACACTGATTCTCACTGGGGTTCGGGTCCCACACACACAGACTCTCAACTGGGGTGCAGTCCAACACACACTGAATCTCAGTGGGCTACGGGACCCACACATGCAGACTCTCATTGGGATACAGTCACAATCATACTGACTCTCACTGGGGTACGGGACCCACACACACTGCCTCTCACTGGGGTATGGGTCCCTTACGTTTTGACTCTCACTGGGGTACAGGCCCACACACACTGACTCTCACTGGGGTACATGTCCCACACACACTTACTCTCACTGGGGTACAGGCCCCACACACACTGACTCTCACTGTGGTGCGGGTCCCACACACACTGACTCTCATTGGGGTACAGTCCGAAACACACGGAGTCTCACTGAGGTACGGGTCCCACATTCACGGACTCTGACTCGGGTACGGATCCCACACACACTGACTCTCAACTGGGGTGCAGTCCAACAAACAGTGACTTTTACTGGGATACGGGTCCCACACAGACTGACTCTCACTGGGGTACGGGTCCCATACACACTGACTCTCATTGTAGTACAGTTCCAAATACACTGACTCTCACTGGTGTACGGGACCCACAAAAACTGACTCTCACTGGGGTACGGGTCCCTCACATATTGAGTCTCACTCGGGTACAGTCCTACACACTGACTCTCACTGGCGTACGGGTTCCACACACAATGACTCTCACTGGGGTACTAGGCCCACACACACTGACTCTCACTGGGGTGCAGTCCAACACACACTGACACTCACTAGGGTACGGGTCCCACACACACTGACTCTCACTGGGGTACGGGTCCCACACACACTGACTCTTACTGGGGTACAGGTCCCACGCACACTGACTCTCACTGGGGTACGGGTCCCACACACACTGACTCTCACTGGAGTACAGGTCCCACACACACTGACTCTCACTGGGGTTCGGGTCACACACACACTGACTCTCACTGGGGTAGGGGTCCCACACACACTGACCCTCATTGGGGTGCCGTCCAACATACACTGACTCTCACTGAGGTTCGGGTCCCACACACACTGACTCTCACAGGAATACGGGTCCTAGACACTCTTACGCTCATTGGGGTTCGGGTCCCACACACTGACTCTCACTGGGTTACAGTCCCAAACACACTGACTCTCACTGGGGTACGGGTCCCTCACACCCTGACTCTCACTGGGTTACAGTCCCAAACACACTGATTCTCACTGGGGTACGGGTCCCTCACACACTGACTCTCACTGGGGTACAGTCCCACACACAGTGACTCTCACTGGGGTACAGTCCCACACACACTGACTCTCACTGGGTTACAGTCCCACACACACTGACTCTCACTGGGGTACGGGACCCACACACACTGAATCTCACTGGGGTATGGGACGCACGCACACTGTTCTCACTGGGGTACAGTCCCAAACAGATTGAATCTCACTGAGGTACGAGTCCCCCACACACTGACTCTCACTGGGGTATGGTTCCCACACACACTTACTCTCACTGGGGTACGGGACTCACACACACTGACTCTCACTGGGGTACGGGTCCCTTACGTTTTGACTCTCACTGGGGTACAGTCCCAAACACACTGGCACTCACTGGGGTACGAGTCCCACACTCTCTGACTCTCACTGGGGTACGGGTCCCACAAACAATGACTCTCACTGGGGTCCGGTTCCAACACACACTGACTCTCACTGGGGTACAGGTCCCAAACAAACTGACTCTCACTGGGGTACAGTCCCAAACACACTGACTCTCACTGGGGTACGAGTCCCACACACACTGACTCTCAACTGGGGTGCAGTCCAACACACACTGACTCTCACTGGGGTACGAGTCCCACACACACTGACTCTCACTGGGGTACAGGTCCCACACACACTGATTCTCTCTGGGGTACAGTCCCAAACACACTGAGTCTCAGTGGGCTACGGGACCCACACATGCAGACTCTCATTGGGGTACAGTCACAATCATACTGACTCTCACTGGGGTACGGGACCCACACACACTGCCTCTCACTGGGGTATGGGTCCCTTACGTTTTGACTCTCACTGGGGTACAGGCCCACACACATTGACTCTCACTGGGGTACATGTCCCACACACACTTACTCTCACTGGGGTACAGGCCCCACACACACTGACTCTCACTGGGGTACAGGTCCCACACACACTGACTCTCACTAGGGTACGGGTCGCCCACACACACAGACTCTTACTGTGGTACGGGTCCCACACACACTGACTCTCACTGTGGTACAGTCCCAAACACATTGAGTCTCACTGAGGTACGGGTCCCACATTCACGGACTCTCACTCGGGGACGGATCCCACGCACACTGACTCTCAACTGGGGTGCAGTCCAACACACACTGACTTTTACTGGGATACGGGTCCCACACAGACTGACTCTCACTGGGGTACGGGTCCCACGCACACTGACTCTCATTGTAGTACAGTTCCAAACACACTGACTCTCACTGGTGTACGGGACCCACAAAAACTGACTCTCACTGGGGTACGGGTCCCTCACATATTGAGTCTCACTCGGGTACGGTCCCACACACAGACTCTCACTGGCGTACGGGTTCCACACACAATGACTCTCACTAGGGTATGGGTCCCACACACACTGACTCTCACTGGGGTACAGGTCCCACGCATACTGACTCTCACTGGGGTACGGGTCCCACACACAGTGACTCTCACTGGGGTACGGGTACCACACACACTGACTCTCACTGGGGTACAGGTCCCACACACACTGAGCTCACTGGGGTAGGGGTCCCACACACACTGATTCTCATTGGGGTGCCGTCCAACATACACTGACTCTCACTGAGGTTCGGGTCCCACACACACTGACTCTCAGTGGGGTAAGGGACTCACATACGCAGACTTGCACTTGGGTACAGTCCCAAACACGCTGACGCTCACTGGGGTCCGGAACCCACACACACTGACTTTCACTGCGGTACTGGTCCCTCACATATTGTCTCAGGTTCCACACACACTGACTCTCAATGGGGTACGGTTCCAACAAACACTGACTCTCACTGGGGTACGGGTCCCACACACACTGACTCTCACTGGGTTATGGTCCCACACACACTGACTCTCATTGGGGTACAGTCCCACACACACTGACTCTCACTGGGGTATGGTCCCACACACACTGACTCTCACTCGGGTACAGTCCCACACACAGTGACCCTCACTGAGGTACGGGTCCCACATTCATGGACTCTCACTCGGGTACGGATCCCACACACACTGACACTCAACTGGGGTGCAGTCCAATGCACTCTGACTTTCACTGGGGTACGGGTCCCACACACACTGACACTCACTGGGGTACGGGTCCCTCACATAGTGACTCTCATTGGGGTACAGTCCCACACACACTGACTCTCATTGGGGTACTGTCCCAACACACTGACTCTCACTGGGGTACGGGGCCCACACACACTGACTCTCACTGGGGTACGGGTCCCTCACATAGTGACTCTCATTGGGGTACAGTCCCACACACACTGACTCTCATTGGGGTACTGTCCCAACACACTGACTCTCACTGGGGTACAGCTCCCACACACAGTGACCCTCACTGTGGTACGGGTCCCACACACACTGACTTTCACTGGGGTACAGTCCCATTGACACTGACTCTCACTGGGGTGCGGGTCCCACACACACTGACTCTCACTGCGGTACGGATCCCACACACTGACTCTCACTGGGGTACGGGACCCACACACACTGACTCTCACTGGTGTACAATCGCTCACACACTGACTCTCATTGGGTTACAGTCACAAACACACTGACTTTCACTGCGGTACTGGTCCCTCACATATTGTCTCTCACTGAGGTACAGTCCCACACACACTGACTCTCACTGGGCTACGGGTCCCACACACAATGACTCTCACTGGGGTACGGGTCCCATGCACACAGACTGTCACTGGTGTACGGGTCCCACACAAACTGACTCTCACTGTAGTACGTGTCCCACACACACTGACTCTCACTGGGGTACGCGTCCCAGACACACTGACTCTCATTGGGGTACACTCCCAAATACACTGACTCTCACTGTGTACGGGACGCACATAAACTGACTCTCACTGGGGTAAGGGTCCTCACATATTGAGTCTCAGTCGGGTACAGTCCCCCACACAATGACTCTCACTGGCATACGAGTCTCACACACTCTGACTCTCACTGGGGTACGAGGCCCACACACACTGACTCTCATTGGGGTACGGGTCCCACACACACAGACTCTCACTGGGGTACGGGTCCCAAAAACACTGACTCAAACTGGGGTACGGGTCCCACACACACTGACTCACACTGGGGTATGGGTCCCACACACACTGACTATCCCTGGGGTACAGTCCCACACACACTGACTCTCACTGGGGTACGGGTCCCACACACACTGACTCTCACTGGGGTACGGGTCCCACATACACTGACTCTCACTGAGGTACGGGTCCCACACACACAGACTCTCATTGGGGTACGGGTCCCACACACACTGACTCTCACTGGGGTACGGGTCACACACACACTGACTCTCACTGGGGTACAGGTCCCACCCACACTGACTCTCACTGGGGTATAGTCCCAAACTCACTGACTCTCACTGGGGTACAGGTCCCACACACACTGACTCTCACTTTTGTACAGGCCACAGACACACACTGACTATCATTGGGGTACAGTCCCAAACACACTGACTCTCCATGTAGTACGGGTCCCACATACACGGACTCTCACTGTAGTACGGGTCCCACATACAATGACTCTCACTGGGGTACAGTCCCAAACACACTGAGTCTCACTGAGGTACAGGTCCCACATTCACGGACTCTCACTAGGGTACAGTCCCACACACACTGACTCACACTGGGGTACAGGTCACACACACACGCTGACTCTCACTGGGGTTCGGGTCCCATACACACCGACTCTCGACTGGGGTATGGGTCCCTTACGTTTTGACTCTCACTGGGGTACAGGCCCACACACACTGACTCTCACTGGGGCAAATGTCCCAAACACACTTACTCTCACTGGGGTACAGGCCCCACACACACTGACTCTCACTGGGGTACGGGACCCACACACACTGCCTCTCACTGGGGTATGGGTCCCTTACGTTTTGACTCTCACTGGGGTACAGGCCCACACACACTGACTCTCACTGGGGTACATGTCCCACACACACTTACTCTCACTGGGGTACAGGCCCCACAAAAACTGACTCTCACTGGGGTACGGGTCCCTCACATATTGAGTCTCACTCGGGTACAGTCCTACACACTGACTCTCACTGGCGTATGGGTTCCACACACAATGACTCTCACTGGGGTACAGGTCCCACGCACACTGACTCTCACTGGGGTATGGATCCCACACACACTGACTCTCACTGGAGTACAGGTCCCACACACACTGACTCTCACTGGGGTACAGGTCCCACACACACTGACTCTCACTGGGGTAGGGGTCCCACACACACTGACTCTCACTGCGGTACGGGTCCCACACACACTGACTCTCATTGGGGTACAGTCCTAAACACACTGACTCTCACTGGTGTATGGGAGGAACACAAACTGACTCTCACTGAGGTACGGGTCCCACACACAATGACTCTCACTGGGGTACAGGCCCCACACACACTGACTCTCACTGGGGTACGGGACCCACACACACTGACTCTCACTGGGGTATGGATCCCACACACACTGACTCTCACTGGAGTACAGGTCCCACACACACTGACTCTCACTGGGGTACAGGTCCCACACACACTGACTCTCACTGGGGTAGGGGTCCCACACACACTGACTCTCACTGCGGTACGGGTCCCACACACACTGACTCTCATTGGGGTACAGTCCTAAACACACTGACTCTCACTGGTGTATGGGAGGAACACAAACTGACTCTCACTGAGGTACGGGTCCAACACACAATGACTCTCACTGGGGTACAGGCCCCACACACACTGACTCTCACTGGGGTACGGGACCCACACACACTGCCTCTCACTGGGGTATGGGTCCCTTACGTTTTGACTCTCACTGGGGTACTGGCCCACACACACTGACTCTCACTGGGGTACATGTCCCACACACACTTACTCTCACTGGGGTACAGGCCCCACAAAAACTGACTCTCACTGGGGTACGGGTCCCTCACATATTGAGTCTCACTCGGGTACAGTCCTACACACTGACTCTCACTGGCGTATGGGTTCCACACACAATGACTCTCACTGGGGTACTAGGCCCACACACACTGACTCTCACTGGGGTGCAGTCCAACAAACACTGACACTCACTAGGGTACGGGTCCCACACACACTGACTCTCACTGGGGTACGGGTCCCACACACACTGACTCTTACTGGGGTACAGGTCCCACGCACACTGACTCTCACTGGGGTATGGGTCCCACACACACTGACTCTCACTGGAGTACAGGTCCCACACACACTGACTCTCACTGGGGTACAGGTCCCACACACACTGACTCTCATTGGGGTACAGTCCTAAACACACTGACTCTCACTGGTGTATGGGAGGAACACAAACTGACTCTCACTGAGGTACGGGTCCCACACACAATGACTCTCACTGGGGTACGGGTCCGACAACAGTGAATCCCACGGGAGATTGGGTCCCATACACATGGACTCTCACAGGGGTACGGGTCCCACATTCACGGGCTCTCACTGGGGTACGGGTCCCACAGACACTGACACTCAACTGGGGTGCAGTTCAACACACACTGACTCTCACTGGGGTACAGGTCCCACACACACTGACTCTCACTGGGGTAGGGGTCCCACACACACTGACTCTCACTGCGGTACGGGTCCCACACACACTGACTCTCATTGGGGTACAGTCCTAAACACACTGACTCTCACTGGTGTATGGGAGGAACACAAACTGACTCTCACTGAGGTACAGGCCCACACACACTGACTCTCACTGGGGTACATGTCCACACACACTTACTCTCACTTGGGTACAGGCCCCACACACACTGACTCTCACTGTGGTACGGGTCCCACACACACTGACTCTCACTGGGGTACAGTCCCAAACACACTGAGTTTCTCTGAGGTACGGGTCCCACATTCACGGACTCTGACTCGGGGACGGATCCCACACACACTGACTCTCAACTGGGGTGCAGTCCAACACACAGTGACTTTTACTGGGATACGGGTCCCACACAGACTGACTCTCACTGGGGTACGGGTCCCATACACACTGACTCTCATTGTAGTACAGTTCCAAATACACTGACTCTCACTGGTGTACGGGACCCACAAAAACTGACTCTCACTGGGGTACGGGTCCCTCACATATTGAGTCTCACTCGGGTACAGTCCTACACACTGACTCTCACTGGCGTACGGGTTCCACACACAATGACTCTCACTGGGGTACGAGGCCCACACACACTGACTCTCACTGGGGTGCAGTCCAACACACACTGACACTCACTAGGGTACGGGTCCCACACACACTGACTCTCACTGGGGTACGGGTCCCACACACACTGACTCTCACTGGGGTTCGGGTCACACACACACTGACTCTCACTGGGGTAGGGGTCCCACACACACTGACTCTCATAGGGGTGCCGTCCAACATACACTGACTCTCACTGAGGTTCGGGTCCCACACACACTGACTCTCACTGGGGTATGGGACACACACACACTGACTCTCACTGGGGTACAGTCCCAAACAGATTGAATCTCACTGAGGTACGAGTCCCCCACACACTGACTCTCATTGGGGTACATTCCCAATCATACTGACTCTCACTGTGGTACAGTCCCACAAACAATGACTCTCACTGGGGTATGGTTCCCACACATACTGACTCTCACTGGGGTACGGGACTCACACACACTGACTCTCACTGGGGTACGGGTCCCTTACGTTTTGACTCTCACTGGGGTACAGTCCCAAACACACTGGCACTCACTGGGACACGAGTCCCACACTCTCTGACTCTCACTGGGGTACGGGTCCCACAAACAATGACTCTCACTGGGGTACGGTTCCAACACACACTGACTCTCACTGGGGTACAGTCCCAAACACACTGACTCTCACTGGGGTACAGGTCCCACACACACTGACTCTCACTGGGGTACAGTCCCAAACACACTGACTCTCACTGGGGTACGGGTCCCTCACATAGTGAGTGTCACTCGGGTACAGTCCCACACACACTGACTCTCACTGGGGTACTAGGCCCACACACACTGACTCTCACTGCGGTACAGTTCAACACACACTGACACTCACTAGGGTACAGGTCCCACACACACTGACTTTCACTGGGGTACAGGTCCCACACACACTGACTCTCACTGGGGTACAGGTCCCACACACACTGACTCTCACTGGGGTACAGGTCCCACACACACTGACTCTCACTGGGGTACGGGTCCCACACACACTGACTCTTACTGCGGTACGGGTCCCACACACACTGACTCTCATTGGGGTACAGTCCTAAACACACTGACTCTCACTGGTGTATGGGAGGAACACAAACTGACTCTCACTGAGGTACGGGTCCCACACACAATGACTCTCACTGGGGTACTAGGCCCACACACACTGACTCTCACTGGGGTACGTGACCCACACAAACTGACTCTCACTGGGGTACGGGTCCCACACACACTGACTCTCACTGTGGTACGGGTCCGACAACAATGAATCTCACGGGAGGATGGGTCCCATATACACGGATTCTCACAGGGGTACGGGTCCCACATTCACGGGCTCTCACTGGGGTACGGGTCCCACAGACACTGACACTCAACTGGGGTGCAGTCCAACACACACTGACTCTCACTGGGGTACAGCTCCCACACACACTGATTCTCTCTGGGGTACAGTCCCAAACACACTGAGTCTCACTGGGGTACAGGTCACACACACACTGATTCTCACTGGGGTTCGGGTCCCACACACACAGACTCTCAACTGGGGTGCAGTCCAACACACACTGAATCTCAGTGGGCTACGGGACCCACACATGCAGACTCTCATTGGGATACAGTCACAATCATACTGACTCTCACTGGGGTACGGGACCCACACACACTGCCTCTCACTGGGGTATGGGTCCCTTACGTTTTGACTCTCACTGGGGTACAGGCCCACACACACTGACTCTCACTGGGGTACATGTCCCACACACACTTACTCTCACTGGGGTACAGGCCCCACACACACTGACTCTCACTGTGGTGCGGGTCCCACACACACTGACTCTCATTGGGGTACAGTCCGAAACACACGGAGTCTCACTGAGGTACGGGTCCCACATTCACGGACTCTGACTCGGGTACGGATCCCACACACACTGACTCTCAACTGGGGTGCAGTCCAACAAACAGTGACTTTTACTGGGATACGGGTCCCACACAGACTGACTCTCACTGGGGTACGGGTCCCATACACACTGACTCTCATTGTAGTACAGTTCCAAATACACTGACTCTCACTGGTGTACGGGACCCACAAAAACTGACTCTCACTGGGGTACGGGTCCCTCACATATTGAGTCTCACTCGGGTACAGTCCTACACACTGACTCTCACTGGCGTACGGGTTCCACACACAATGACTCTCACTGGGGTACTAGGCCCACACACACTGACTCTCACTGGGGTGCAGTCCAACACACACTGACACTCACTAGGGTACGGGTCCCACACACACTGACTCTCACTGGGGTACGGGTCCCACACACACTGACTCTTACTGGGGTACAGGTCCCACGCACACTGACTCTCACTGGGGTACGGGTCCCACACACACTGACTCTCACTGGAGTACAGGTCCCACACACACTGACTCTCACTGGGGTTCGGGTCACACACACACTGACTCTCACTGGGGTAGGGGTCCCACACACACTGACCCTCATTGGGGTGCCGTCCAACATACACTGACTCTCACTGAGGTTCGGGTCCCACACACACTGACTCTCACAGGAATACGGGTCCTAGACACTCTTACGCTCATTGGGGTTCGGGTCCCACACACTGACTCTCACTGGGTTACAGTCCCAAACACACTGACTCTCACTGGGGTACGGGTCCCTCACACCCTGACTCTCACTGGGTTACAGTCCCAAACACACTGATTCTCACTGGGGTACGGGTCCCTCACACACTGACTCTCACTGGGGTACAGTCCCACACACAGTGACTCTCACTGGGGTACAGTCCCACACACACTGACTCTCACTGGGTTACAGTCCCACACACACTGACTCTCACTGGGGTACGGGACCCACACACACTGAATCTCACTGGGGTATGGGACGCACGCACACTGTTCTCACTGGGGTACAGTCCCAAACAGATTGAATCTCACTGAGGTACGAGTCCCCCACACACTGACTCTCACTGGGGTATGGTTCCCACACACACTTACTCTCACTGGGGTACGGGACTCACACACACTGACTCTCACTGGGGTACGGGTCCCTTACGTTTTGACTCTCACTGGGGTACAGTCCCAAACACACTGGCACTCACTGGGGTACGAGTCCCACACTCTCTGACTCTCACTGGGGTACGGGTCCCACAAACAATGACTCTCACTGGGGTCCGGTTCCAACACACACTGACTCTCACTGGGGTACAGGTCCCAAACAAACTGACTCTCACTGGGGTACAGTCCCAAACACACTGACTCTCACTGGGGTACGAGTCCCACACACACTGACTCTCAACTGGGGTGCAGTCCAACACACACTGACTCTCACTGGGGTACGAGTCCCACACACACTGACTCTCACTGGGGTACAGGTCCCACACACACTGATTCTCTCTGGGGTACAGTCCCAAACACACTGAGTCTCAGTGGGCTACGGGACCCACACATGCAGACTCTCATTGGGGTACAGTCACAATCATACTGACTCTCACTGGGGTACGGGACCCACACACACTGCCTCTCACTGGGGTATGGGTCCCTTACGTTTTGACTCTCACTGGGGTACAGGCCCACACACATTGACTCTCACTGGGGTACATGTCCCACACACACTTACTCTCACTGGGGTACAGGCCCCACACACACTGACTCTCACTGGGGTACAGGTCCCACACACACTGACTCTCACTAGGGTACGGGTCGCCCACACACACAGACTCTTACTGTGGTACGGGTCCCACACACACTGACTCTCACTGTGGTACAGTCCCAAACACATTGAGTCTCACTGAGGTACGGGTCCCACATTCACGGACTCTCACTCGGGGACGGATCCCACGCACACTGACTCTCAACTGGGGTGCAGTCCAACACACACTGACTTTTACTGGGATACGGGTCCCACACAGACTGACTCTCACTGGGGTACGGGTCCCACGCACACTGACTCTCATTGTAGTACAGTTCCAAACACACTGACTCTCACTGGTGTACGGGACCCACAAAAACTGACTCTCACTGGGGTACGGGTCCCTCACATATTGAGTCTCACTCGGGTACGGTCCCACACACAGACTCTCACTGGCGTACGGGTTCCACACACAATGACTCTCACTAGGGTATGGGTCCCACACACACTGACTCTCACTGGGGTACAGGTCCCACGCATACTGACTCTCACTGGGGTACGGGTCCCACACACAGTGACTCTCACTGGGGTACGGGTACCACACACACTGACTCTCACTGGGGTACAGGTCCCACACACACTGAGCTCACTGGGGTAGGGGTCCCACACACACTGATTCTCATTGGGGTGCCGTCCAACATACACTGACTCTCACTGAGGTTCGGGTCCCACACACACTGACTCTCAGTGGGGTAAGGGACTCACATACGCAGACTTGCACTTGGGTACAGTCCCAAACACGCTGACGCTCACTGGGGTCCGGAACCCACACACACTGACTTTCACTGCGGTACTGGTCCCTCACATATTGTCTCAGGTTCCACACACACTGACTCTCAATGGGGTACGGTTCCAACAAACACTGACTCTCACTGGGGTACGGGTCCCACACACACTGACTCTCACTGGGTTATGGTCCCACACACACTGACTCTCATTGGGGTACAGTCCCACACACACTGACTCTCACTGGGGTATGGTCCCACACACACTGACTCTCACTCGGGTACAGTCCCACACACAGTGACCCTCACTGAGGTACGGGTCCCACATTCATGGACTCTCACTCGGGTACGGATCCCACACACACTGACACTCAACTGGGGTGCAGTCCAATGCACTCTGACTTTCACTGGGGTACGGGTCCCACACACACTGACACTCACTGGGGTACGGGTCCCTCACATAGTGACTCTCATTGGGGTACAGTCCCACACACACTGACTCTCATTGGGGTACTGTCCCAACACACTGACTCTCACTGGGGTACGGGGCCCACACACACTGACTCTCACTGGGGTACGGGTCCCTCACATAGTGACTCTCATTGGGGTACAGTCCCACACACACTGACTCTCATTGGGGTACTGTCCCAACACACTGACTCTCACTGGGGTACAGCTCCCACACACAGTGACCCTCACTGTGGTACGGGTCCCACACACACTGACTTTCACTGGGGTACAGTCCCATTGACACTGACTCTCACTGGGGTGCGGGTCCCACACACACTGACTCTCACTGCGGTACGGATCCCACACACTGACTCTCACTGGGGTACGGGACCCACACACACTGACTCTCACTGGTGTACAATCGCTCACACACTGACTCTCATTGGGTTACAGTCACAAACACACTGACTTTCACTGCGGTACTGGTCCCTCACATATTGTCTCTCACTGAGGTACAGTCCCACACACACTGACTCTCACTGGGCTACGGGTCCCACACACAATGACTCTCACTGGGGTACGGGTCCCATGCACACAGACTGTCACTGGTGTACGGGTCCCACACAAACTGACTCTCACTGTAGTACGTGTCCCACACACACTGACTCTCACTGGGGTACGCGTCCCAGACACACTGACTCTCATTGGGGTACACTCCCAAATACACTGACTCTCACTGTGTACGGGACGCACATAAACTGACTCTCACTGGGGTAAGGGTCCTCACATATTGAGTCTCAGTCGGGTACAGTCCCCCACACAATGACTCTCACTGGCATACGAGTCTCACACACTCTGACTCTCACTGGGGTACGAGGCCCACACACACTGACTCTCATTGGGGTACGGGTCCCACACACACAGACTCTCACTGGGGTACGGGTCCCAAAAACACTGACTCAAACTGGGGTACGGGTCCCACACACACTGACTCACACTGGGGTATGGGTCCCACACACACTGACTATCCCTGGGGTACAGTCCCACACACACTGACTCTCACTGGGGTACGGGTCCCACACACACTGACTCTCACTGGGGTACGGGTCCCACATACACTGACTCTCACTGAGGTACGGGTCCCACACACACAGACTCTCATTGGGGTACGGGTCCCACACACACTGACTCTCACTGGGGTACGGGTCACACACACACTGACTCTCACTGGGGTACAGGTCCCACCCACACTGACTCTCACTGGGGTATAGTCCCAAACTCACTGACTCTCACTGGGGTACAGGTCCCACACACACTGACTCTCACTTTTGTACAGGCCACAGACACACACTGACTATCATTGGGGTACAGTCCCAAACACACTGACTCTCCATGTAGTACGGGTCCCACATACACGGACTCTCACTGTAGTACGGGTCCCACATACAATGACTCTCACTGGGGTACAGTCCCAAACACACTGAGTCTCACTGAGGTACAGGTCCCACATTCACGGACTCTCACTAGGGTACAGTCCCACACACACTGACTCACACTGGGGTACAGGTCACACACACACGCTGACTCTCACTGGGGTTCGGGTCCCATACACACCGACTCTCGACTGGGGTATGGGTCCCTTACGTTTTGACTCTCACTGGGGTACAGGCCCACACACACTGACTCTCACTGGGGCAAATGTCCCAAACACACTTACTCTCACTGGGGTACAGGCCCCACACACACTGACTCTCACTGGGGTACGGGACCCACACACACTGCCTCTCACTGGGGTATGGGTCCCTTACGTTTTGACTCTCACTGGGGTACAGGCCCACACACACTGACTCTCACTGGGGTACATGTCCCACACACACTTACTCTCACTGGGGTACAGGCCCCACAAAAACTGACTCTCACTGGGGTACGGGTCCCTCACATATTGAGTCTCACTCGGGTACAGTCCTACACACTGACTCTCACTGGCGTATGGGTTCCACACACAATGACTCTCACTGGGGTACAGGTCCCACGCACACTGACTCTCACTGGGGTATGGATCCCACACACACTGACTCTCACTGGAGTACAGGTCCCACACACACTGACTCTCACTGGGGTACAGGTCCCACACACACTGACTCTCACTGGGGTAGGGGTCCCACACACACTGACTCTCACTGCGGTACGGGTCCCACACACACTGACTCTCATTGGGGTACAGTCCTAAACACACTGACTCTCACTGGTGTATGGGAGGAACACAAACTGACTCTCACTGAGGTACGGGTCCCACACACAATGACTCTCACTGGGGTACAGGCCCCACACACACTGACTCTCACTGGGGTACGGGACCCACACACACTGACTCTCACTGGGGTATGGATCCCACACACACTGACTCTCACTGGAGTACAGGTCCCACACACACTGACTCTCACTGGGGTACAGGTCCCACACACACTGACTCTCACTGGGGTAGGGGTCCCACACACACTGACTCTCACTGCGGTACGGGTCCCACACACACTGACTCTCATTGGGGTACAGTCCTAAACACACTGACTCTCACTGGTGTATGGGAGGAACACAAACTGACTCTCACTGAGGTACGGGTCCAACACACAATGACTCTCACTGGGGTACAGGCCCCACACACACTGACTCTCACTGGGGTACGGGACCCACACACACTGCCTCTCACTGGGGTATGGGTCCCTTACGTTTTGACTCTCACTGGGGTACTGGCCCACACACACTGACTCTCACTGGGGTACATGTCCCACACACACTTACTCTCACTGGGGTACAGGCCCCACAAAAACTGACTCTCACTGGGGTACGGGTCCCTCACATATTGAGTCTCACTCGGGTACAGTCCTACACACTGACTCTCACTGGCGTATGGGTTCCACACACAATGACTCTCACTGGGGTACTAGGCCCACACACACTGACTCTCACTGGGGTGCAGTCCAACAAACACTGACACTCACTAGGGTACGGGTCCCACACACACTGACTCTCACTGGGGTACGGGTCCCACACACACTGACTCTTACTGGGGTACAGGTCCCACGCACACTGACTCTCACTGGGGTATGGGTCCCACACACACTGACTCTCACTGGAGTACAGGTCCCACACACACTGACTCTCACTGGGGTACAGGTCCCACACACACTGACTCTCATTGGGGTACAGTCCTAAACACACTGACTCTCACTGGTGTATGGGAGGAACACAAACTGACTCTCACTGAGGTACGGGTCCCACACACAATGACTCTCACTGGGGTACGGGTCCGACAACAGTGAATCCCACGGGAGATTGGGTCCCATACACATGGACTCTCACAGGGGTACGGGTCCCACATTCACGGGCTCTCACTGGGGTACGGGTCCCACAGACACTGACACTCAACTGGGGTGCAGTTCAACACACACTGACTCTCACTGGGGTACAGGTCCCACACACACTGACTCTCACTGGGGTAGGGGTCCCACACACACTGACTCTCACTGCGGTACGGGTCCCACACACACTGACTCTCATTGGGGTACAGTCCTAAACACACTGACTCTCACTGGTGTATGGGAGGAACACAAACTGACTCTCACTGAGGTACAGGCCCACACACACTGACTCTCACTGGGGTACATGTCCACACACACTTACTCTCACTTGGGTACAGGCCCCACACACACTGACTCTCACTGTGGTACGGGTCCCACACACACTGACTCTCACTGGGGTACAGTCCCAAACACACTGAGTTTCTCTGAGGTACGGGTCCCACATTCACGGACTCTGACTCGGGGACGGATCCCACACACACTGACTCTCAACTGGGGTGCAGTCCAACACACAGTGACTTTTACTGGGATACGGGTCCCACACAGACTGACTCTCACTGGGGTACGGGTCCCATACACACTGACTCTCATTGTAGTACAGTTCCAAATACACTGACTCTCACTGGTGTACGGGACCCACAAAAACTGACTCTCACTGGGGTACGGGTCCCTCACATATTGAGTCTCACTCGGGTACAGTCCTACACACTGACTCTCACTGGCGTACGGGTTCCACACACAATGACTCTCACTGGGGTACGAGGCCCACACACACTGACTCTCACTGGGGTGCAGTCCAACACACACTGACACTCACTAGGGTACGGGTCCCACACACACTGACTCTCACTGGGGTACGGGTCCCACACACACTGACTCTCACTGGGGTTCGGGTCACACACACACTGACTCTCACTGGGGTAGGGGTCCCACACACACTGACTCTCATAGGGGTGCCGTCCAACATACACTGACTCTCACTGAGGTTCGGGTCCCACACACACTGACTCTCACTGGGGTATGGGACACACACACACTGACTCTCACTGGGGTACAGTCCCAAACAGATTGAATCTCACTGAGGTACGAGTCCCCCACACACTGACTCTCATTGGGGTACATTCCCAATCATACTGACTCTCACTGTGGTACAGTCCCACAAACAATGACTCTCACTGGGGTATGGTTCCCACACATACTGACTCTCACTGGGGTACGGGACTCACACACACTGACTCTCACTGGGGTACGGGTCCCTTACGTTTTGACTCTCACTGGGGTACAGTCCCAAACACACTGGCACTCACTGGGACACGAGTCCCACACTCTCTGACTCTCACTGGGGTACGGGTCCCACAAACAATGACTCTCACTGGGGTACGGTTCCAACACACACTGACTCTCACTGGGGTACAGTCCCAAACACACTGACTCTCACTGGGGTACAGGTCCCACACACACTGACTCTCACTGGGGTACAGTCCCAAACACACTGACTCTCACTGGGGTACGGGTCCCTCACATAGTGAGTGTCACTCGGGTACAGTCCCACACACACTGACTCTCACTGGGGTACTAGGCCCACACACACTGACTCTCACTGCGGTACAGTTCAACACACACTGACACTCACTAGGGTACAGGTCCCACACACACTGACTTTCACTGGGGTACAGGTCCCACACACACTGACTCTCACTGGGGTACAGGTCCCACACACACTGACTCTCACTGGGGTACAGGTCCCACACACACTGACTCTCACTGGGGTACGGGTCCCACACACACTGACTCTTACTGCGGTACGGGTCCCACACACACTGACTCTCATTGGGGTACAGTCCTAAACACACTGACTCTCACTGGTGTATGGGAGGAACACAAACTGACTCTCACTGAGGTACGGGTCCCACACACAATGACTCTCACTGGGGTACTAGGCCCACACACACTGACTCTCACTGGGGTACGTGACCCACACAAACTGACTCTCACTGGGGTACGGGTCCCACACACACTGACTCTCACTGTGGTACGGGTCCGACAACAATGAATCTCACGGGAGGATGGGTCCCATATACACGGATTCTCACAGGGGTACGGGTCCCACATTCACGGGCTCTCACTGGGGTACGGGTCCCACAGACACTGACACTCAACTGGGGTGCAGTCCAACACACACTGACTCTCACTGGGGTACAGCTCCCACACACACTGATTCTCTCTGGGGTACAGTCCCAAACACACTGAGTCTCACTGGGGTACAGGTCACACACACACTGATTCTCACTGGGGTTCGGGTCCCACACACACAGACTCTCAACTGGGGTGCAGTCCAACACACACTGAATCTCAGTGGGCTACGGGACCCACACATGCAGACTCTCATTGGGATACAGTCACAATCATACTGACTCTCACTGGGGTACGGGACCCACACACACTGCCTCTCACTGGGGTATGGGTCCCTTACGTTTTGACTCTCACTGGGGTACAGGCCCACACACACTGACTCTCACTGGGGTACATGTCCCACACACACTTACTCTCACTGGGGTACAGGCCCCACACACACTGACTCTCACTGTGGTGCGGGTCCCACACACACTGACTCTCATTGGGGTACAGTCCGAAACACACGGAGTCTCACTGAGGTACGGGTCCCACATTCACGGACTCTGACTCGGGTACGGATCCCACACACACTGACTCTCAACTGGGGTGCAGTCCAACAAACAGTGACTTTTACTGGGATACGGGTCCCACACAGACTGACTCTCACTGGGGTACGGGTCCCATACACACTGACTCTCATTGTAGTACAGTTCCAAATACACTGACTCTCACTGGTGTACGGGACCCACAAAAACTGACTCTCACTGGGGTACGGGTCCCTCACATATTGAGTCTCACTCGGGTACAGTCCTACACACTGACTCTCACTGGCGTACGGGTTCCACACACAATGACTCTCACTGGGGTACTAGGCCCACACACACTGACTCTCACTGGGGTGCAGTCCAACACACACTGACACTCACTAGGGTACGGGTCCCACACACACTGACTCTCACTGGGGTACGGGTCCCACACACACTGACTCTTACTGGGGTACAGGTCCCACGCACACTGACTCTCACTGGGGTACGGGTCCCACACACACTGACTCTCACTGGAGTACAGGTCCCACACACACTGACTCTCACTGGGGTTCGGGTCACACACACACTGACTCTTACTGGGGTACAGGTCCCACGCACACTGACTCTCACTGGGGTACGGGTCCCACACACACTGACTCTTACTGGGGTACAGGTCCCACGCACACTGACTCTCACTGGGGTACGGGTCCCACACACACTGACTCTCACTGGAGTACAGGTCCCACACACACTGACTCTCACTGGGGTACGGGTCCCTTAAGTTTTGACTCTCACTGGGGTACAGTCCCAAACACACTGGCACTCACTGGGACACGAGTCCCACACTCTCTGACTCTCACTGGGGTACGGGTCCCACAAACAATGACTCTCACTGGGGTACGGTTCCAACACACACTGACTCTCACTGGGGTACAGTCCCAAACACACTGACTCTCACTGGGGTACAGGTCCCACACACACTGACTCTCACTGGGGTACAGTCCCAAACACACTGACTCTCACTGGGGTACGGGTCCCTCACATAGTGAGTGTCACTCGGGTACAGTCCCACACACACTGACTCTCACTGGGGTACAGTCCCAAACACACTGACTCTCACTGGGGTACGGGTCCCTCACATAGTGAGTGTCACTCGGGTACAGTCCCACACACACTGACTCTCACTGGGGTACTAGGCCCACACACACTGACTCTCACTGCGGTACAGTTCAACACACACTGACACTCACTAGGGTACAGGTCCCACACACACTGACTTTCACTGGGGTACAGGTCCCACACACACTGACTCTCACTGGGGTACAGGTCCCACACACACTGACTCTCACTGGGGTACGGGTCCCACACACACTGACTCTTACTGCGGTACGGGTCCCACACACACTGACTCTCATTGGGGTACAGTCCTAAACACACTGACTCTCACTGGTGTATGGGAGGAACACAAACTGACTATCACTGAGGTACGGGTCCCACACACAATGACTCTCACTGGGGTACTAGGCCCACACACACTGACTCTCACTGGGGTACGTGACCCACACAAACTGACTCTCACTGGGGTACGGGTCCCACACACACTGACTCTCACTGTGGTACGGGTCCGACAACAATGAATCTCACGGGAGGATGGGTCCCATATACACGGATTCTCACAGGGGTACGGGTCCCACATTCACGGGCTCTCACTGGGGTACGTGTCCCACAGACACTGACACTCAACTGGGGTGCAGTCCAACACACACTGACTCTCACTGTGGTACAGCTCCCACACACACTGATTCTCTCTGGGGTACAGTCCCAAACACACTGAGTCTCACTGGGGTACAGGTCACACACACACTGATTCTCACTGGGGTTCGGGTCCCACACACACAGACTCTCAACTGGGGTGCAGTCCAACACACACTGAATCTCAGTGGGCTACGGGACCCACACATGCAGACTCTCATTGGGATACAGTCACAATCATACTGACTCTCACTGGGGTACGGGACCCACACACACTGCCTCTCACTGGGGTATGGGTCCCTTACGTTTTGACTCTCACTGGGGTACAGGCCCACACACACTGACTCTCACTGGGGTACATGTCCCACACACACTTACTCTCACTGGGGTACAGGCCCCACACACACTGACTCTCACTGTGGTGCGGGTCCCACACACACTGACTCTCATTGGGGTACAGTCCGAAACACACGGAGTCTCACTGAGGTACGGGTCCCACATTCACGGACTCTGACTCGGGTACGGATCCCACACACACTGACTCTCAACTGGGGTGCAGTCCAACAAACAGTGACTTTTACTGGGATACGGGTCCCACACAGACTGACTCTCACTGGGGTACGGGTCCCTCACATATTGAGTCTCACTCGGGTACAGTCCTACACACTGACTCTCACTGGCGTACGGGTTCCACACACAATGACTCTCACTGGGGTACAGTCCCACACACAGTGACTCTCACTGGGGTACAGTCCAACACACACTGACACTCACTAGGGTACGGGTCCCACACACACTGACTCTCACTGGGGTACGGGTCCCACACACACTGACTCTTACTGGGGTACAGGTCCCACGCACACTGACTCTCACTGGGGTACGGGTCCCACACACACTGACTCTCACTGGAGTACAGGTCCCACACACACTGACTCTCACTGGGGTTCGGGTCACACACACACTGACTCTCACTGGGGTAGGGGTCCCACACACACTGACCCTCATTGGGGTGCCGTCCAACATACACTGACTCTCACTGAGGTTCGGGTCCCACACACACTGACTCTCACAGGAATACGGGTCCTAGACACTCTTACGCTCATTGGGGTTCGGGTCCCACACACTGACTCTCACTGGGTTACAGTCCCAAACACACTGACTCTCACTGGGGTACGGGTCCCTCACACCCTGACTCTCACTGGGTTACAGTCCCAAACACACTGATTCTCACTGGGGTACGGGTCCCTCACACACTGACTCTCACTGGGGTACAGTCCCACACACAGTGACTCTCACTGGGGTACAGTCCCACACACACTGACTCTCACTGGGTTACAGTCCCACACACACTGACTCTCACTGGGGTACGGGACCCACACACACTGAATCTCACTGGGGTATGGGACGCACGCACACTGTTCTCACTGGGGTACAGTCCCAAACAGATTGAATCTCACTGAGGTACGAGTCCCCCACACACTGACTCTCACTGGGGTATGGTTCCCACACACACTTACTCTCACTGGGGTACGGGACTCACACACACTGACTCTCACTGAGGTACGGGTCCCTTACGTTTTGACTCTCACTGGGGTACAGTCCCAAACACACTGGCACTCACTGGGGTACGAGTCCCACACTCTCTGACTCTCACTGGGGTACGGGTCCCACAAACAATGACTCTCACTGGGGTCCGGTTCCAACACACACTGACTCTCACTGGGGTACAGGTCCCAAACAAACTGACTCTCACTGGGGTACAGTCCCAAACACACTGACTCTCACTGGGGTACGAGTCCCACACACACTGACTCTCAACTGGGGTGCAGTCCAACACACACTGACTCTCACTGGGGTACGAGTCCCACACACACTGACTCTCACTGGGGTACAGGTCCCACACACACTGATTCTCTCTGGGGTACAGTCCCAAACACACTGAGTCTCAGTGGGCTACGGGACCCACACATGCAGACTCTCATTGGGGTACAGTCACAATCATACTGACTCTCACTGGGGTACGGGACCCACACACACTGCCTCTCACTGGGGTATGGGTCCCTTACGTTTTGACTCTCACTGGGGTACAGGCCCACACACATTGACTCTCACTGGGGTACATGTCCCACACACACTTACTCTCACTGGGGTACAGGCCCCACACACACTGACTCTCACTGGGGTACAGGTCCCACACACACTGACTCTCACTAGGGTACGGGTCGCCCACACACACAGACTCTTACTGTGGTACGGGTCCCACACACACTGACTCTCACTGTGGTACAGTCCCAAACACACTGAGTCTCACTGAGGTACGGGTCCCACATTCACGGACTCTCACTCGGGGACGGATCCCACGCACACTGACTCTCAACTGGGGTGCAGTCCAACACACACTGACTTTTACTGGGATACGGGTCCCACACAGACTGACTCTCACTGGGGTACGGGTCCCACGCACACTGACTCTCATTGTAGTACAGTTCCAAACACACTGACTCTCACTGGTGTACGGGACCCACAAAAACTGACTCTCACTGGGGTACGGGTCCCTCACATATTGAGTCTCACTCGGGTACGGTCCCACACACAGACTCTCACTGGCGTACGGGTTCCACACACAATGACTCTCACTAGGGTATGGGTCCCACACACACTGACTCTCACTGGGGTACAGGTCCCACGCATACTGACTCTCACTGGGGTACGGGTCCCACACACAGTGACTCTCACTGGGGTACGGGTACCACACACACTGACTCTCACTGGGGTACAGGTCCCACACACACTGAGCTCACTGGGGTAGGGGTCCCACACACACTGATTCTCATTGGGGTGCCGTCCAACATACACTGACTCTCACTGAGGTTCGGGTCCCACACACACTGACTCTCAGTGGGGTAAGGGACTCACATACGCAGACTTGCACTTGGGTACAGTCCCAAACACGCTGACGCTCACTGGGGTCCGGAACCCACACACACTGACTTTCACTGCGGTACTGGTCCCTCACATATTGTCTCAGGTTCCACACACACTGACTCTCAATGGGGTACGGTTCCAACAAACACTGACTCTCACTGGGGTACGGGTCCCACACACACTGACTCTCACTGGGTTATGGTCCCACACACACTGACTCTCATTGGGGTACAGTCCCACACACACTGACTCTCACTGGGGTATGGTCCCACACACACTGACTCTCACTCGGGTACAGTCCCACACACAGTGACCCTCACTGAGGTACGGGTCCCACATTCATGGACTCTCACTCGGGTACGGATCCCACACACACTGACACTCAACTGGGGTGCAGTCCAATGCACTCTGACTTTCACTGGGGTACGGGTCCCACACACACTGACACTCACTGGGGTACGGGTCCCTCACATAGTGACTCTCATTGGGGTACAGTCCCACACACACTGACTCTCATTGGGGTACTGTCCCAAACACACTGACTCTCACTGGGGTACAGCTCCCACACACAGTGACCCTCACTGTGGTACGGGTCCCACACACACTGACTTTCACTGGGGTACAGTCCCATTGACACTGACTCTCACTGGTGTGCGGGTCCCACACACACTGACTCTCACTGCGGTACGGATCCCACACACTGACTCTCACTGGGGTACGGGGCCCACACACACTGACTCTCACTGGGGTACGGGTCCCTCACATAGTGACTCTCATTGGGGTACAGTCCCACACACACTGACTCTCATTGGGGTACTGTCCCAACACACTGACTCTCACTGGGGTACAGCTCCCACACACAGTGACCCTCACTGTGATACGGGTCCCACACACACTGACTTTCACTGGGGTACAGTCCCATTGACACTGACTCTCACTGGGATGCGGGTCCCACACACACTGACTCTCACTGCGGTACGGATCCCACACACTGACTCTCACTGGGGTACGGGGCCCACACACACTGACTCTCACTGGTGTACAATCCCTCACACACTGACTCTCATTGGGTTATAGTCACAAACACACTGACTTTCACTGCGGTACTGGTCCCTCACATATTGTCTCTCACTGAGGTACAGTCCCACACACACTGACTCTCACTGGGCTACGGGTCCCACACACAATGACTCTCACTGGGGTACGGGTCCCATGCACACAGACTGTCACTGGTGTACGGGTCCCACACAAACTGACTCTCACTGGGGTACGCGTCCCAGACACACTGACTCTCATTGGGGTACACTCCCAAATACACTGACTCTCACTGTGTACGGGACGCACATAAACTGACTCTCACTGGGGTAAGGGTCCTCACATATTGAGTCTCAGTCGGGTACAGTCCCCCACACAATGACTCTCACTGGCATACGAGTCTCACACACTCTGACTCTCACTGGGGTACGAGGCCCACACACACTGACTCTCATTGGGGTACGGGTCCCACACACACAGACTCTCACTGGGGTACGGGTCCCAAAAACACTGACTCAAACTGGGGTACGGGTCCCACACACACTGACTCACACTGGGGTATGGGTCCCACACACACTGACTATCCCTGGGGTACAGTCCCACACACACTGACTCTCACTGGGGTACGGGTCCCACACACACTGACTCTCACTGGGGTACGGGTCCCACATACACTGACTCTCACTGAGGTACGGGTCCCACACACACAGACTCTCATTGGGGTACGGGTCCCACACACACTGACTCTCACTGGGGTACGGGTCACACACACACTGACTCTCACTGGGGTACAGGTCCCACCCACACTGACTCTCACTGGGGTATAGTCCCAAACTCACTGACTCTCACTGGGGTACAGGTCCCACACACACTGACTCTCACTTTTGTACAGGCCACAGACACACACTGACTATCATTGGGGTACAGTCCCAAACACACTGACTCTCCATGTAGTACGGGTCCCACATACACGGACTCTCACTGTAGTACGGGTCCCACATACAATGACTCTCACTGGGGTACAGTCCCAAACACACTGAGTCTCACTGAGGTACAGGTCCCACATTCACGGACTCTCACTAGGGTACAGTCCCACACACACTGACTCACACTGGGGTACAGGTCACACACACACGCTGACTCTCACTGGGGTTCGGGTCCCATACACACCGACTCTCGACTGGGGTATGGGTCCCTTACGTTTTGACTCTCACTGGGGTACAGGCCCACACACACTGACTCTCACTGGGGCAAATGTCCCAAACACACTTACTCTCACTGGGGTACAGGCCCCACACACACTGACTCTCACTGGGGTACGGGACCCACACACACTGCCTCTCACTGGGGTATGGGTCCCTTACGTTTTGACTCTCACTGGGGTACAGGCCCACACACACTGACTCTCACTGGGGTACATGTCCCACACACACTTACTCTCACTGGGGTACAGGCCCCACAAAAACTGACTCTCACTGGGGTACGGGTCCCTCACATATTGAGTCTCACTCGGGTACAGTCCTACACACTGACTCTCACTGGCGTATGGGTTCCACACACAATGACTCTCACTGGGGTACAGGTCCCACGCACACTGACTCTCACTGGGGTATGGATCCCACACACACTGACTCTCACTGGAGTACAGGTCCCACACACACTGACTCTCACTGGGGTACAGGTCCCACACACACTGACTCTCACTGGGGTAGGGGTCCCACACACACTGACTCTCACTGCGGTACGGGTCCCACACACACTGACTCTCATTGGGGTACAGTCCTAAACACACTGACTCTCACTGGTGTATGGGAGGAACACAAACTGACTCTCACTGAGGTACGGGTCCCACACACAATGACTCTCACTGGGGTACAGGCCCCACACACACTGACTCTCACTGGGGTACGGGACCCACACACACTGACTCTCACTGGGGTATGGATCCCACACACACTGACTCTCACTGGAGTACAGGTCCCACACACACTGACTCTCACTGGGGTACAGGTCCCACACACACTGACTCTCACTGGGTTACAGTCCCACACACACTGACTCTCACTGGGGTACGGGACCCACACACACTGAATCTCACTGGGGTATGGGACGCACGCACACTGTTCTCACTGGGGTACAGTCCCAAACAGATTGAATCTCACTGAGGTACGAGTCCCCCACACACTGACTCTCACTGGGGTATGGTTCCCACACACACTTACTCTCACTGGGGTACGGGACTCACACACACTGACTCTCACTGAGGTACGGGTCCCTTACGTTTTGACTCTCACTGGGGTACAGTCCCAAACACACTGGCACTCACTGGGGTACGAGTCCCACACTCTCTGACTCTCACTGGGGTACGGGTCCCACAAACAATGACTCTCACTGGGGTCCGGTTCCAACACACACTGACTCTCACTGGGGTACAGGTCCCAAACAAACTGACTCTCACTGGGGTACAGTCCCAAACACACTGACTCTCACTGGGGTACGAGTCCCACACACACTGACTCTCAACTGGGGTGCAGTCCAACACACACTGACTCTCACTGGGGTACGAGTCCCACACACACTGACTCTCACTGGGGTACAGGTCCCACACACACTGATTCTCTCTGGGGTACAGTCCCAAACACACTGAGTCTCAGTGGGCTACGGGACCCACACATGCAGACTCTCATTGGGGTACAGTCACAATCATACTGACTCTCACTGGGGTACGGGACCCACACACACTGCCTCTCACTGGGGTATGGGTCCCTTACGTTTTGACTCTCACTGGGGTACAGGCCCACACACATTGACTCTCACTGGGGTACATGTCCCACACACACTTACTCTCACTGGGGTACAGGCCCCACACACACTGACTCTCACTGGGGTACAGGTCCCACACACACTGACTCTCACTAGGGTACGGGTCGCCCACACACACAGACTCTTACTGTGGTACGGGTCCCACACACACTGACTCTCACTGTGGTACAGTCCCAAACACACTGAGTCTCACTGAGGTACGGGTCCCACATTCACGGACTCTCACTCGGGGACGGATCCCACGCACACTGACTCTCAACTGGGGTGCAGTCCAACACACACTGACTTTTACTGGGATACGGGTCCCACACAGACTGACTCTCACTGGGGTACGGGTCCCACGCACACTGACTCTCATTGTAGTACAGTTCCAAACACACTGACTCTCACTGGTGTACGGGACCCACAAAAACTGACTCTCACTGGGGTACGGGTCCCTCACATATTGAGTCTCACTCGGGTACGGTCCCACACACAGACTCTCACTGGCGTACGGGTTCCACACACAATGACTCTCACTAGGGTATGGGTCCCACACACACTGACTCTCACTGGGGTACAGGTCCCACGCATACTGACTCTCACTGGGGTACGGGTCCCACACACAGTGACTCTCACTGGGGTACGGGTACCACACACACTGACTCTCACTGGGGTACAGGTCCCACACACACTGAGCTCACTGGGGTAGGGGTCCCACACACACTGATTCTCATTGGGGTGCCGTCCAACATACACTGACTCTCACTGAGGTTCGGGTCCCACACACACTGACTCTCAGTGGGGTAAGGGACTCACATACGCAGACTTGCACTTGGGTACAGTCCCAAACACGCTGACGCTCACTGGGGTCCGGAACCCACACACACTGACTTTCACTGCGGTACTGGTCCCTCACATATTGTCTCAGGTTCCACACACACTGACTCTCAATGGGGTACGGTTCCAACAAACACTGACTCTCACTGGGGTACGGGTCCCACACACACTGACTCTCACTGGGTTATGGTCCCACACACACTGACTCTCATTGGGGTACAGTCCCACACACACTGACTCTCACTGGGGTATGGTCCCACACACACTGACTCTCACTCGGGTACAGTCCCACACACAGTGACCCTCACTGAGGTACGGGTCCCACATTCATGGACTCTCACTCGGGTACGGATCCCACACACACTGACACTCAACTGGGGTGCAGTCCAATGCACTCTGACTTTCACTGGGGTACGGGTCCCACACACACTGACACTCACTGGGGTACGGGTCCCTCACATAGTGACTCTCATTGGGGTACAGTCCCACACACACTGACTCTCATTGGGGTACTGTCCCAAACACACTGACTCTCACTGGGGTACAGCTCCCACACACAGTGACCCTCACTGTGGTACGGGTCCCACACACACTGACTTTCACTGGGGTACAGTCCCATTGACACTGACTCTCACTGGTGTGCGGGTCCCACACACACTGACTCTCACTGCGGTACGGATCCCACACACTGACTCTCACTGGGGTACGGGGCCCACACACACTGACTCTCACTGGGGTACGGGTCCCTCACATAGTGACTCTCATTGGGGTACAGTCCCACACACACTGACTCTCATTGGGGTACTGTCCCAACACACTGACTCTCACTGGGGTACAGCTCCCACACACAGTGACCCTCACTGTGATACGGGTCCCACACACACTGACTTTCACTGGGGTACAGTCCCATTGACACTGACTCTCACTGGGATGCGGGTCCCACACACACTGACTCTCACTGCGGTACGGATCCCACACACTGACTCTCACTGGGGTACGGGGCCCACACACACTGACTCTCACTGGTGTACAATCCCTCACACACTGACTCTCATTGGGTTATAGTCACAAACACACTGACTTTCACTGCGGTACTGGTCCCTCACATATTGTCTCTCACTGAGGTACAGTCCCACACACACTGACTCTCACTGGGCTACGGGTCCCACACACAATGACTCTCACTGGGGTACGGGTCCCATGCACACAGACTGTCACTGGTGTACGGGTCCCACACAAACTGACTCTCACTGGGGTACGCGTCCCAGACACACTGACTCTCATTGGGGTACACTCCCAAATACACTGACTCTCACTGTGTACGGGACGCACATAAACTGACTCTCACTGGGGTAAGGGTCCTCACATATTGAGTCTCAGTCGGGTACAGTCCCCCACACAATGACTCTCACTGGCATACGAGTCTCACACACTCTGACTCTCACTGGGGTACGAGGCCCACACACACTGACTCTCATTGGGGTACGGGTCCCACACACACAGACTCTCACTGGGGTACGGGTCCCAAAAACACTGACTCAAACTGGGGTACGGGTCCCACACACACTGACTCACACTGGGGTATGGGTCCCACACACACTGACTATCCCTGGGGTACAGTCCCACACACACTGACTCTCACTGGGGTACGGGTCCCACACACACTGACTCTCACTGGGGTACGGGTCCCACATACACTGACTCTCACTGAGGTACGGGTCCCACACACACAGACTCTCATTGGGGTACGGGTCCCACACACACTGACTCTCACTGGGGTACGGGTCACACACACACTGACTCTCACTGGGGTACAGGTCCCACCCACACTGACTCTCACTGGGGTATAGTCCCAAACTCACTGACTCTCACTGGGGTACAGGTCCCACACACACTGACTCTCACTTTTGTACAGGCCACAGACACACACTGACTATCATTGGGGTACAGTCCCAAACACACTGACTCTCCATGTAGTACGGGTCCCACATACACGGACTCTCACTGTAGTACGGGTCCCACATACAATGACTCTCACTGGGGTACAGTCCCAAACACACTGAGTCTCACTGAGGTACAGGTCCCACATTCACGGACTCTCACTAGGGTACAGTCCCACACACACTGACTCACACTGGGGTACAGGTCACACACACACGCTGACTCTCACTGGGGTTCGGGTCCCATACACACCGACTCTCGACTGGGGTATGGGTCCCTTACGTTTTGACTCTCACTGGGGTACAGGCCCACACACACTGACTCTCACTGGGGCAAATGTCCCAAACACACTTACTCTCACTGGGGTACAGGCCCCACACACACTGACTCTCACTGGGGTACGGGACCCACACACACTGCCTCTCACTGGGGTATGGGTCCCTTACGTTTTGACTCTCACTGGGGTACAGGCCCACACACACTGACTCTCACTGGGGTACATGTCCCACACACACTTACTCTCACTGGGGTACAGGCCCCACAAAAACTGACTCTCACTGGGGTACGGGTCCCTCACATATTGAGTCTCACTCGGGTACAGTCCTACACACTGACTCTCACTGGCGTATGGGTTCCACACACAATGACTCTCACTGGGGTACAGGTCCCACGCACACTGACTCTCACTGGGGTATGGATCCCACACACACTGACTCTCACTGGAGTACAGGTCCCACACACACTGACTCTCACTGGGGTACAGGTCCCACACACACTGACTCTCACTGGGGTAGGGGTCCCACACACACTGACTCTCACTGCGGTACGGGTCCCACACACACTGACTCTCATTGGGGTACAGTCCTAAACACACTGACTCTCACTGGTGTATGGGAGGAACACAAACTGACTCTCACTGAGGTACGGGTCCCACACACAATGACTCTCACTGGGGTACAGGCCCCACACACACTGACTCTCACTGGGGTACGGGACCCACACACACTGACTCTCACTGGGGTATGGATCCCACACACACTGACTCTCACTGGAGTACAGGTCCCACACACACTGACTCTCACTGGGGTACAGGTCCCACACACACTGACTCTCACTGGGGTAGGGGTCCCACACACACTGACTCTCACTGCGGTACGGGTCCCACACACACTGACTCTCATTGGGGTACAGTCCTAAACACACTGACTCTCACTGGTGTATGGGAGGAACACAAACTGACTCTCACTGAGGTACGGGTCCCACACACAATGACTCTCACTGGGGTACAGGCCCCACACACACTGACTCTCACTGGGGTACGGGACCCACACACACTGCCTCTCACTGGGGTATGGGTCCCTTACGTTTTGACTCTCACTGGGGTACAGGCCCACACACACTGACTCTCACTGGGGTACATGTCCCACACACACTTACTCTCACTGGGGTACAGGCCCCACAAAAACTGACTCTCACTGGGGTACGGGTCCCTCACATATTGAGTCTCACTCGGGTACAGTCCTACACACTGACTCTCACTGGCGTATGGGTTCCACACACAATGACTCTCACTGGGGTACTAGGCCCACACACACTGACTCTCACTGGGGTGCAGTCCAACAAACACTGACACTCACTAGGGTACGGGTCCCACACACACTGACTCTCACTGGGGTACGGGTCCCACACACACTGACTCTTACTGGGGTACAGGTCCCACGCACACTGACTCTCACTGGGGTATGGGTCCCACACACACTGACTCTCACTGGAGTACAGGTCCCACACACACTGACTCTCACTGGGGTACAGGTCCCACACACACTGACTCTCATTGGGGTACAGTCCTAAACACACTGACTCTCACTGGTGTATGGGAGGAACACAAACTGACTCTCACTGAGGTACGGGTCCCACACACAATGACTCTCACTGGGGTACGGGTCCGACAACAGTGAATCCCACGGGAGATTGGGTCCCATACACATGGACTCTCACAGGGGTACGGGTCCCACATTCACGGGCTCTCACTGGGGTACGGGTCCCACAGACACTGACACTCAACTGGGGTGCAGTTCAACACACACTGACTCTCACTGGGGTACAGGTCCCACACACACTGATTCTCTCTGGGGTACAGTCCCAAACACACTGAGTCTCACTGGGGTACAGGTCACACACACACTGATTCTCACTGGGGTTCGGGTCCCACACACACCGACTCTCAACTGGGGTGCAGTCCAACACACACTGAATCTCAGTGGGCTACGGGACCCACACATGCAGACTCTCATTGGGGTACAGTCACAATCATACTGATTCTCACTGGGGTACGGGACCCACACACACTGCCTCTCACTGGGGTATGGGTCCCTTACGTTTTGACTCTCACTGGGGTACAGGCCCACACACACTGACTCTCACTGGGGTACATGTCCACACACACTTACTCTCACTTGGGTACAGGCCCCACACACACTGACTCTCGCTGTGGTACGGGTCCCACACACACTGACTCTCACTGGGGTACAGTCCCAAACACACTGAGTTTCTCTGAGGTACGGGTCCCACATTCACGGACTCTGACTCGGGGACGGATCCCACACACACTGACTCTCAACTGGGGTGCAGTCCAACACACAGTGACTTTTACTGGGATACGGGTCCCACACAGACTGACTCTCACTGGGGTACGGGTCCCATACACACTGACTCTCATTGTAGTACAGTTCCAAATACACTGACTCTCACTGGTGTACGGGACCCACAAAAACTGACTCTCACTGGGGTATGGGTCCCTCACATATTGAGTCTCACTCGGGTACAGTCCTACACACTGACTCTCACTGGCGTACGGGTTCCACACACAATGACTCTCACTGGGGTACGAGGCCCACACACACTGACTCTCACTGGGGTGCAGTCCAACACACACTGACACTCACTAGGGTACGGGTCCCACACACACTGACTCTCACTGGGGTACGGGTCCCACACACACTGACTCTCACTGGGGTTCGGGTCACACACACACTGACTCTCACTGGGGTAGGGGTCCCACACACACTGACTCTCATAGGGGTGCCGTCCAACATACACTGACTCTCACTGAGGTTCGGGTCCCACACACACTGACTCTCACTGGGGTATGGGACACACACACACTGACTCTCACTGGGGTACAGTCCCAAACAGATTGAATCTCACTGAGGTACGAGTCCCCCACACACTGACTCTCATTGGGGTACATTCCCAATCATACTGACTCTCACTGTGGTACAGTCCCACAAACAATGACTCTCACTGGGGTATGGTTCCCACACATACTTACTCTCACTGGGGTACGGGACTCACACACACTGACTCTCACTGGGGTACGGGTCCCTTACGTTTTGACTCTCACTGGGGTACAGTCCCAAACACACTGGCACTCACTGGGACACGAGTCCCACACTCTCTGACTCTCACTGGGGTACGGGTCCCACAAACAATGACTCTCACTGGGGTACGGTTCCAACACACACTGACTCTCACTGGGGTACAGTCCCAAACACACTGACTCTCACTGGGGTACAGGTCCCACACACACTGACTCTCACTGGGGTACAGTCCCAAACACACTGACTCTCACTGGGGTACGGGTCCCTCACATAGTGAGTGTCACTCGGGTACAGTCCCACACACACTGACTCTCACTGGGGTACTAGGCCCACACACACTGACTCTCACTGCGGTACAGTTCAACACACACTGACACTCACTAGGGTACAGGTCCCACACACACTGACTTTCACTGGGGTACAGGTCCCACACACACTGACTCTCACTGGGGTACAGGTCCCACACACACTGACTCTCACTGGGGTACAGGTCCCACACACACTGACTCTCACTGGGGTACGGGTCCCACACACACTGACTCTTACTGCGGTACGGGTCCCACACACACTGACTCTCATTGGGGTACAGTCCTAAACACACTGACTCTCACTGGTGTATGGGAGGAACACAAACTGACTCTCACTGAGGTACGGGTCCCACACACAATGACTCTCACTGGGGTACTAGGCCCACACACACTGACTCTCACTGGGGTACGTGACCCACACAAACTGACTCTCACTGGGGTACGGGTCCCACACACACTGACTCTCACTGTGGTACGGGTCCGACAACAATGAATCTCACGGGAGGATGGGTCCCATATACACGGATTCTCACAGGGGTACGGGTCCCACATTCACGGGCTCTCACTGGGGTACGGGTCCCACAGACACTGACACTCAACTGGGGTGCAGTCCAACACACACTGACTCTCACTGGGGTACAGCTCCCACACACACTGATTCTCTCTGGGGTACAGTCCCAAACACACTGAGTCTCACTGGGGTACAGGTCACACACACACTGATTCTCACTGGGGTTCGGGTCCCACACACACAGACTCTCAACTGGGGTGCAGTCCAACACACACTGAATCTCAGTGGGCTACGGGACCCACACATGCAGACTCTCATTGGGATACAGTCACAATCATACTGACTCTCACTGGGGTACGGGACCCACACACACTGCCTCTCACTGGGGTATGGGTCCCTTACGTTTTGACTCTCACTGGGGTACAGGCCCACACACACTGACTCTCACTGGGGTACATGTCCCACACACACTTACTCTCACTGGGGTACAGGCCCCACACACACTGACTCTCACTGTGGTGCGGGTCCCACACACACTGACTCTCATTGGGGTACAGTCCGAAACACACGGAGTCTCACTGAGGTACGGGTCCCACATTCACGGACTCTGACTCGGGTACGGATCCCACACACACTGACTCTCAACTGGGGTGCAGTCCAACAAACAGTGACTTTTACTGGGATACGGGTCCCACACAGACTGACTCTCACTGGGGTACGGGTCCCATACACACTGACTCTCATTGTAGTACAGTTCCAAATACACTGACTCTCACTGGTGTACGGGACCCACAAAAACTGACTCTCACTGGGGTACGGGTCCCTCACATATTGAGTCTCACTCGGGTACAGTCCTACACACTGACTCTCACTGGCGTACGGGTTCCACACACAATGACTCTCACTGGGGTACTAGGCCCACACACACTGACTCTCACTGGGGTGCAGTCCAACACACACTGACACTCACTAGGGTACGGGTCCCACACACACTGACTCTCACTGGGGTACGGGTCCCACACACACTGACTCTTACTGGGGTACAGGTCCCACGCACACTGACTCTCACTGGGGTACGGGTCCCACACACACTGACTCTCACTGGAGTACAGGTCCCACACACACTGACTCTCACTGGGGTTCGGGTCACACACACACTGACTCTTACTGGGGTACAGGTCCCACGCACACTGACTCTCACTGGGGTACGGGTCCCACACACACTGACTCTTACTGGGGTACAGGTCCCACGCACACTGACTCTCACTGGGGTACGGGTCCCACACACACTGACTCTCACTGGAGTACAGGTCCCACACACACTGACTCTCACTGGGGTACGGGTCCCTTAAGTTTTGACTCTCACTGGGGTACAGTCCCAAACACACTGGCACTCACTGGGACACGAGTCCCACACTCTCTGACTCTCACTGGGGTACGGGTCCCACAAACAATGACTCTCACTGGGGTACGGTTCCAACACACACTGACTCTCACTGGGGTACAGTCCCAAACACACTGACTCTCACTGGGGTACAGGTCCCACACACACTGACTCTCACTGGGGTACAGTCCCAAACACACTGACTCTCACTGGGGTACGGGTCCCTCACATAGTGAGTGTCACTCGGGTACAGTCCCACACACACTGACTCTCACTGGGGTACAGTCCCAAACACACTGACTCTCACTGGGGTACGGGTCCCTCACATAGTGAGTGTCACTCGGGTACAGTCCCACACACACTGACTCTCACTGGGGTACTAGGCCCACACACACTGACTCTCACTGCGGTACAGTTCAACACACACTGACACTCACTAGGGTACAGGTCCCACACACACTGACTTTCACTGGGGTACAGGTCCCACACACACTGACTCTCACTGGGGTACAGGTCCCACACACACTGACTCTCACTGGGGTACGGGTCCCACACACACTGACTCTTACTGCGGTACGGGTCCCACACACACTGACTCTCATTGGGGTACAGTCCTAAACACACTGACTCTCACTGGTGTATGGGAGGAACACAAACTGACTCTCACTGAGGTACGGGTCCCACACACAATGACTCTCACTGGGGTACTAGGCCCACACACACTGACTCTCACTGGGGTACGTGACCCACACAAACTGACTCTCACTGGGGTACGGGTCCCACACACACTGACTCTCACTGTGGTACGGGTCCGACAACAATGAATCTCACGGGAGGATGGGTCCCATATACACGGATTCTCACAGGGGTACGGGTCCCACATTCACGGGCTCTCACTGGGGTACGTGTCCCACAGACACTGACACTCAACTGGGGTGCAGTCCAACACACACTGACTCTCACTGTGGTACAGCTCCCACACACACTGATTCTCTCTGGGGTACAGTCCCAAACACACTGAGTCTCACTGGGGTACAGGTCACACACACACTGATTCTCACTGGGGTTCGGGTCCCACACACACAGACTCTCAACTGGGGTGCAGTCCAACACACACTGAATCTCAGTGGGCTACGGGACCCACACATGCAGACTCTCATTGGGATACAGTCACAATCATACTGACTCTCACTGGGGTACGGGACCCACACACACTGCCTCTCACTGGGGTATGGGTCCCTTACGTTTTGACTCTCACTGGGGTACAGGCCCACACACACTGACTCTCACTGGGGTACATGTCCCACACACACTTACTCTCACTGGGGTACAGGCCCCACACACACTGACTCTCACTGTGGTGCGGGTCCCACACACACTGACTCTCATTGGGGTACAGTCCGAAACACACGGAGTCTCACTGAGGTACGGGTCCCACATTCACGGACTCTGACTCGGGTACGGATCCCACACACACTGACTCTCAACTGGGGTGCAGTCCAACAAACAGTGACTTTTACTGGGATACGGGTCCCACACAGACTGACTCTCACTGGGGTACGGGTCCCTCACATATTGAGTCTCACTCGGGTACAGTCCTACACACTGACTCTCACTGGCGTACGGGTTCCACACACAATGACTCTCACTGGGGTACTAGGCCCACACACACTGACTCTCACTGGGGTGCAGTCCAACACACACTGACACTCACTAGGGTACGGGTCCCACACACACTGACTCTCACTGGGGTACGGGTCCCACACACACTGACTCTTACTGGGGTACAGGTCCCACGCACACTGACTCTCACTGGGGTACGGGTCCCACACACACTGACTCTCACTGGAGTACAGGTCCCACACACACTGACTCTCACTGGGGTTCGGGTCACACACACACTGACTCTCACTGGGGTAGGGGTCCCACACACACTGACCCTCATTGGGGTGCCGTCCAACATACACTGACTCTCACTGAGGTTCGGGTCCCACACACACTGACTCTCACAGGAATACGGGTCCTAGACACTCTTACGCTCATTGGGGTTCGGGTCCCACACACTGACTCTCACTGGGTTACAGTCCCAAACACACTGACTCTCACTGGGGTACGGGTCCCTCACACCCTGACTCTCACTGGGTTACAGTCCCAAACACACTGATTCTCACTGGGGTACGGGTCCCTCACACACTGACTCTCACTGGGGTACAGTCCCACACACAGTGACTCTCACTGGGGTACAGTCCCACACACACTGACTCTCACTGGGTTACAGTCCCACACACACTGACTCTCACTGGGGTACGGGACCCACACACACTGAATCTCACTGGGGTATGGGACGCACGCACACTGTTCTCACTGGGGTACAGTCCCAAACAGATTGAATCTCACTGAGGTACGAGTCCCCCACACACTGACTCTCACTGGGGTATGGTTCCCACACACACTTACTCTCACTGGGGTACGGGACTCACACACACTGACTCTCACTGAGGTACGGGTCCCTTACGTTTTGACTCTCACTGGGGTACAGTCCCAAACACACTGGCACTCACTGGGGTACGAGTCCCACACTCTCTGACTCTCACTGGGGTACGGGTCCCACAAACAATGACTCTCACTGGGGTCCGGTTCCAACACACACTGACTCTCACTGGGGTACAGGTCCCAAACAAACTGACTCTCACTGGGGTACAGTCCCAAACACACTGACTCTCACTGGGGTACGAGTCCCACACACACTGACTCTCAACTGGGGTGCAGTCCAACACACACTGACTCTCACTGGGGTACGAGTCCCACACACACTGACTCTCACTGGGGTACAGGTCCCACACACACTGATTCTCTCTGGGGTACAGTCCCAAACACACTGAGTCTCAGTGGGCTACGGGACCCACACATGCAGACTCTCATTGGGGTACAGTCACAATCATACTGACTCTCACTGGGGTACGGGACCCACACACACTGCCTCTCACTGGGGTATGGGTCCCTTACGTTTTGACTCTCACTGGGGTACAGGCCCACACACATTGACTCTCACTGGGGTACATGTCCCACACACACTTACTCTCACTGGGGTACAGGCCCCACACACACTGACTCTCACTGGGGTACAGGTCCCACACACACTGACTCTCACTAGGGTACGGGTCGCCCACACACACAGACTCTTACTGTGGTACGGGTCCCACACACACTGACTCTCACTGTGGTACAGTCCCAAACACACTGAGTCTCACTGAGGTACGGGTCCCACATTCACGGACTCTCACTCGGGGACGGATCCCACGCACACTGACTCTCAACTGGGGTGCAGTCCAACACACACTGACTTTTACTGGGATACGGGTCCCACACAGACTGACTCTCACTGGGGTACGGGTCCCACGCACACTGACTCTCATTGTAGTACAGTTCCAAACACACTGACTCTCACTGGTGTACGGGACCCACAAAAACTGACTCTCACTGGGGTACGGGTCCCTCACATATTGAGTCTCACTCGGGTACGGTCCCACACACAGACTCTCACTGGCGTACGGGTTCCACACACAATGACTCTCACTAGGGTATGGGTCCCACACACACTGACTCTCACTGGGGTACAGGTCCCACGCATACTGACTCTCACTGGGGTACGGGTCCCACACACAGTGACTCTCACTGGGGTACGGGTACCACACACACTGACTCTCACTGGGGTACAGGTCCCACACACACTGAGCTCACTGGGGTAGGGGTCCCACACACACTGATTCTCATTGGGGTGCCGTCCAACATACACTGACTCTCACTGAGGTTCGGGTCCCACACACACTGACTCTCAGTGGGGTAAGGGACTCACATACGCAGACTTGCACTTGGGTACAGTCCCAAACACGCTGACGCTCACTGGGGTCCGGAACCCACACACACTGACTTTCACTGCGGTACTGGTCCCTCACATATTGTCTCAGGTTCCACACACACTGACTCTCAATGGGGTACGGTTCCAACAAACACTGACTCTCACTGGGGTACGGGTCCCACACACACTGACTCTCACTGGGTTATGGTCCCACACACACTGACTCTCATTGGGGTACAGTCCCACACACACTGACTCTCACTGGGGTATGGTCCCACACACACTGACTCTCACTCGGGTACAGTCCCACACACAGTGACCCTCACTGAGGTACGGGTCCCACATTCATGGACTCTCACTCGGGTACGGATCCCACACACACTGACACTCAACTGGGGTGCAGTCCAATGCACTCTGACTTTCACTGGGGTACGGGTCCCACACACACTGACACTCACTGGGGTACGGGTCCCTCACATAGTGACTCTCATTGGGGTACAGTCCCACACACACTGACTCTCATTGGGGTACTGTCCCAAACACACTGACTCTCACTGGGGTACAGCTCCCACACACAGTGACCCTCACTGTGGTACGGGTCCCACACACACTGACTTTCACTGGGGTACAGTCCCATTGACACTGACTCTCACTGGTGTGCGGGTCCCACACACACTGACTCTCACTGCGGTACGGATCCCACACACTGACTCTCACTGGGGTACGGGGCCCACACACACTGACTCTCACTGGGGTACGGGTCCCTCACATAGTGACTCTCATTGGGGTACAGTCCCACACACACTGACTCTCATTGGGGTACTGTCCCAACACACTGACTCTCACTGGGGTACAGCTCCCACACACAGTGACCCTCACTGTGATACGGGTCCCACACACACTGACTTTCACTGGGGTACAGTCCCATTGACACTGACTCTCACTGGGATGCGGGTCCCACACACACTGACTCTCACTGCGGTACGGATCCCACACACTGACTCTCACTGGGGTACGGGGCCCACACACACTGACTCTCACTGGTGTACAATCCCTCACACACTGACTCTCATTGGGTTATAGTCACAAACACACTGACTTTCACTGCGGTACTGGTCCCTCACATATTGTCTCTCACTGAGGTACAGTCCCACACACACTGACTCTCACTGGGCTACGGGTCCCACACACAATGACTCTCACTGGGGTACGGGTCCCATGCACACAGACTGTCACTGGTGTACGGGTCCCACACAAACTGACTCTCACTGTAGTACGTGTCCCACACACACTGACTCTCACTGGGGTACGCGTCCCAGACACACTGACTCTCATTGGGGTACACTCCCAAATACACTGACTCTCACTGTGTACGGGACGCACATAAACTGACTCTCACTGGGGTAAGGGTCCTCACATATTGAATCTCAGTCGGGTACAGTCCCCCACACAATGACTCTCACTGGCATACGAGTCTCACACACTCTGACTCTCACTGGGGTACGAGGCCCACACACACTGACTCTCATTGGGGTACGGGTCCCACACACACAGACTCTCACTGGGGTACGGGTCCCAAAAACACTGACTCAAACTGGGGTACGGGTCCCACACACACTGACTCACACTGGGGTATGGGTCCCACACACACTGACTATCCCTGGGGTACAGTCCCACACACACTGACTCTCACTGGGGTACGGGTCCCACACACACTGACTCTCACTGGGGTACGGGTCCCACATACACTGACTCTCACTGAGGTACGGGTCCCACACACACAGACTCTCATTGGGGTACGGGTCCCACACACACTGACTCTCACTGGGGTACGGGTCACACACACACTGACTCTCACTGGGGTACAGGTCCCACCCACACTGACTCTCACTGGGGTATAGTCCCAAACTCACTGACTCTCACTGGGGTACAGGTCCCACACACACTGACTCTCACTTTTGTACAGGCCACAGACACACACTGACTATCATTGGGGTACAGTCCCAAACACACTGACTCTCCATGTAGTACGGGTCCCACATACACGGACTCTCACTGTGGTACGGGTCCCACATACAATGACTCTCACTGGGGTACAGTCCCAAACACACTGAGTCTCACTGAGGTACAGGTCCCACATTCACGGACTCTCACTAGGGTACAGTCCCACACACACTGACTCACACTGGGGTACAGGTCACACACACACGCTGACTCTCACTGGGGTTCGGGTCCCATACACACCGACTCTCGACTGGGGTATGGGTCCCTTACGTTTTGACTCTCACTGGGGTACAGGCCCACACACACTGACTCTCACTGGGGCAAATGTCCCAAACACACTTACTCTCACTGGGGTACAGGCCCCACACACACTGACTCTCACTGGGGTACGGGACCCACACACACTGCCTCTCACTGGGGTATGGGTCCCTTACGTTTTGACTCTCACTGGGGTACAGGCCCACACACACTGACTCTCACTGGGGTACATGTCCCACACACACTTACTCTCACTGGGGTACAGGCCCCACAAAAACTGACTCTCACTGGGGTACGGGTCCCTCACATATTGAGTCTCACTCGGGTACAGTCCTACACACTGACTCTCACTGGCGTACGGGTTCCACACACAATGACTCTCACTGGGGTACTAGACCCACACACACTGACTCTCACTGGGGTGCAGTCCAACACACACTGACACTCACTAGGGTACGGGTCCCACACACACTGACTCTCACTGGGGTACGGGTCCCACACACACTGACTCTTACTGGGGTACAGGTCCCACGCACACTGACTCTCACTGGGGTACGGGTCCCACACACACTGACTCTCACTGGAGTACAGGTCCCACACACACTGACTCTCACTGGGGTTCGGGTCACACACACACTGACTCTCACTGGGGTAGGGGTCCCACACACACTGACTCTCATTGGGGTGCCGTCCAACATACACTGACTCTCACTGAGGTTCGGGTCCCACACACACTGACTCTCACAGGAATACGGGTCCTAGACACTCTTACGCTCATTGGGGTTCGGGTCCCACACACTGACTCTCACTGGATTACAGTCCCAAACACACTGACTCTCACTGGGGTACGGGTCCCTCACACCCTGACTCTCACTGGGTTACAGTCCCAAACACACTGATTCTCACTGGGGTACGGGTCCCTCACACACTGACTCTCACTGGGGTACAGTCCCACACACAGTGACTCTCACTGGGGTACAGTCCCACACACACTGACTCTCACTGGGTTACAGTCCCACACACACTGACTCTCACTGGGGTACGGGACCCACACACACTGACTCTCACTGGGGTATGGAACGCACGCACACTGACTCTCACTGGGGTACAGTCCCAAACAGATTGAATCTCACTGAGGTACGAGTCCCCCACACACTGACTCTCACTGGGGTACGGGTCCCTTACGTTTTGACTCTCACTGGGGTACAGTCCCAAACACACTGGCACTCACTGGGGTACGAGTCCCACACTCTCTGACTCTCACTGGGGTACGGGTCCCACAAACAATGACTCTCACTGGGGTCCGGTTCCAACACACACTGACTCTCACTGGGGTACAGGTCCCAAACAAACTGACTCTCACTGGGGTACAGTCCCAAACACACTGACTCTCACTGGGGTACGAGTCCCACACACACTGACTCTCAACTGGGGTGCAGTCCAACACACACTGACTCTCACTGGGATACGAGTCCCACACACACTGCCTCTCACTGGGGTATGGGTCCCTTACGTTTTGACTCTCACTGGGGTACAGGCCCACACACACTGATTCTCTCTGGGGTACAGTCCCAAACACACTGAGTCTCAGTGGGCTACGGGACCCACACATGCAGACTCTCATTGGGGTACAGTCACAATCATACTGACTCTCACTGGGGTACGGGACCCACACACACTGCCTCTCACTGGGGTATGGGTCCCTTACGTTTTGACTCTCACTGGGGTACAGGCCCACACACATTGACTCTCACTGGGGTACATGTCCCACACACACTTACTCTCACTGGGGTACAGGCCCCACACACACTGACTCTCACTGGGGTACAGGTCCCACACACACTGACTCTCACTGGGGTACAGGTCACACACACACACTGACTCTCACTAGGGTACGGGTCGCCCACACACACAGACTCTTACTGTGGTACGGGTCCCACACACACTGACTCTCACTGTGGTACAGTCCCAAACACACTGAGTCTCACTGAGGTACGGGTCCCACATTCACGGACTCTCACTCGGGGACGGATCCCACGCACACTGACTCTCAACTGGGGTGCAGTCCAACACACACTGACTTTTACTGGGATACGGGTCCCACACAGACTGACTCTCACTGGGGTACGGGTCCCACGCACACTGACTCTCATTGTAGTACAGTTCCAAACACACTGACTCTCACTGGTGTACGGGACCCACAAAAACTGACTGTCACTGGGGTACGGGTCCCTCACATATTGAGTCTCACTCGGGTACGGTCCCACACACAGACTCTCACTGGCGTACGGGTTCCACACACAATGACTCTCACTAGGGTACGGGTCCCACACACAATGACTCTCACTGGGGTACGGGTCCCACACACACTGACTCTCACTGGGGTACAGGTCCCACGCATACTGACTCTCACTGGGGTACGGGTCCCACACACAGTGACTCTCACTGGGGTACGGGTACCACACACACTGACTCTCACTGGGGTACAGGTCCCACACACACTGAGCTCACTGGGGTAGGGGTCCCACACACACTGATTCTCATTGGGGTGCCGTCCAACATACACTGACTCTCACTGAGGTTCGGGTCCCACACACACTGACTCTCAGTGGGGTAAGGGACTCACATACGCAGACTTGCACTTGGGTACAGTCCCAAACACGCTGACGCTCACTGGGGTCCGGAACCCACACACACTGACTTTCACTGCGGTACTGGTCCCTCACATATTGTCTCAGGTTCCACACACACTGACTCTCAATGGGGTACGGTTCCAACAAACACTGACTCTCACTGGGGTACGGGTCCCACACACACTGACTCTCACTGGGTTATGGTCCCACACACACTGACTCTCATTGGGGTACAGTCCCACACACACTGACTCTCACTGGGGTATGGTCCCACACACACTGACTCTCACTCGGGTACAGTCCCACACACAGTGACCCTCACTGAGGTACGGGTCCCACATTCATGGACTCTCACTCGGGTACGGATCCCACACACACTGACACTCAACTGGGGTGCAGTCCAACGCACACTGACTTTCACTGGGGTACGGGTCCCACACACACTGACACTCACTGGGGTACGGGTCCCTCACATAGTGACTCTCATTGGGGTACAGTCCCACACACACTGACTCTCATTGGGGTACTGTCCCAAACACACTGACTCTCACTGGGGTACAGCTCCCACACACAGTGACCCTCACTGTGGTACGGGTCCCACACACACTGACTTTCACTGGGGTACAGTCCCATTGACACTGACTCTCACTGGTGTGCGGGTCCCACACACACTGACTCTCACTGCGGTACGGATCCCACACACTGACTCTCACTGGGGTACGGGGCCCACACACACTGACTCTCACTGCGGTACGGATCCCACACACTGAATCTCACTGGGGTACGGGGCCCACACACACTGACTCTCACTGGTGTTCAATCCATCACACACTGACTCTCATTGGGTTACAGTCACAAACACACTGACTTTCACTGCGGTACTGGTCCCTCACATATTGTCTCTCACTGAGGTACAGTCCCACACACACTGACTCTCACTGGGCTACGGGTCCCACACACAATGACTCTCACTGGGGTACGGGTCCCATGCACACAGACTGTCACTGGTGTACGGGTCCCACACAAACTGACTCTCACTGTGTACGGGACGCACATAAACTGACTCTCACTGGGGTAAGGGTCCTCACATATTGAGTCTCAGTCGGGTACAGTCCCCCACACAATGACTCTCACTGGCATACGAGTCTCACACACTCTGACTCTCACTGGGGTACGAGGCCCACACACACTGACTCTCTTTGGGGTACGGGTCCCACACACACAGACTCTCACTGGGGTACGGGTCCCAAAAACACTGACTCAAACTGGGGTACGGGTCCCACACACAATGACACTCACTGGGGTACGGGTTCCACACACACAGACTCTAACTGGCGTACAGTCCCACACACACTGACTCTCACTGGGGTACGGGTCCCACACACACGTACTCTCCCTGGGGTACAGTCCCACACACACTGACTCACACTGGGGTATGGGTCCCACACACACTGACTATCCCTGGGGTACAGTCCCACACACACTGACTCTCACTGGGGTACGGGTCCCACACACACTGACTCTCACTGGGGTACGGGTCCCACATACACTGACTCTCACTGAGGTACGGGTCCCACACACACAGACTCTCATTGGGGTACGGGTCCCACACACACTGACTCTCACTGGGGTACGGGTCACACACACACTGACTCTCACTGGGGTACAGGTCCCACCCACACTGACTCTCACTGGGGTACAGTCCCAAACACACTGACTCTCCATGTAGTACGGGTCCCACATACACGGACTCTCACTGTGGTACGGGTCCCACATACAATGACTCTCACTGGGGTACAGTCCCAAACACACTGAGTCTCACTGAGGTACAGGTCCCACATTCACGGACTCTCACTAGGGTACAGTCCCACACACACTGACTCTCACTGGGGTACAGGTCACACACACACGCTGACTCTCACTGGGGTTCGGGTCCCATACACACCGACTCTCAACTGGGGTATGGGTCCCTTACGTTTTGACTCTCACTGGGGTACAGGCCCACACACACTGACTCTCACTGGGGCAAATGTCCCAAACACACTTACTCTCACTGGGGTACAGGCCCCACACACACTGACTCTCACTGGGGTACGGGACCCACACACACTGCCTCTCACTGGGGTATGGGTCCCTTACGTTTTGACTCTCACTGGGGTACAGGCCCATACACACTGACTCTCACTGGGGTACATGTCCCACACACACTTACTCTCACTGGGGTACAGGCCCCACAAAAACTGACTCTCACTGGGGTACGGGTCCCTCACATATTGAGTCTCACTCGGGTAGAGTCCTACACACTGACTCTCACTGGCGTACGGGTTCCACACACAATGACTCTCACTGGGGTACTAGACCCACACACATTGACTCTCACTGGGGTGCAGTCCAACACACACTGACACTCACTAGGGTACGGGTCCCACACACACTGACTCTCACTGGGGTACGGGACCCACACACACTGACTCTTACTGGGGTACAGGTCCCACGCACACTGACTCTCACTGGGGTATGGGTCCCACACACACTGACTCTCACTGGAGTACAGGTCCCACACACACTGACTCTCACTGGGGTACAGGTCCCACACACACTGACTCTCACTGGGGTACGGGTCCCACACACACTGACTCTCACTGCGGTACGGGTCCCACACACACTGACTCTCATTGGGGTACAGTCCTAAACACACTGACTCTCACTGGTGTATGGGAGGAACACAAACTGACTCTCACTGAGGTACGGGTCCCACACACAATGACTCTCACTGGGGTACAGGCCCCACACACACTGACTCTCACTGGGGTACGGGACCCACACACACTGCCTCTCACTGGGGTATGGGTCCCTTACGTTTTGACTCTCACTGGGGTACAGGCCCCCACACACTGACTCTCACTGGGGTACATGTCCCACACACACTTACTCTCACTGGGGTACAGGCCCCACAAAAACTGACTCTCACTGGGGTACGGGTCCCTCACATATTGAGTCTCACTCGGGTACAGTCCTACACACTGACTCTCACTGGCGTACGGGTTCCACACACAATGACTCTCACTGGGGTACTTGACCCACACACACTGACTCTCACTGGGGTGCAGTCCAACAAACACTGACACTCACTACGGTACGGGTCCCACACACACTGACTCTCACTGGGGTACGGGTCCCACACACACTGACTCTTACTGGGGTACAGGTCCCACGCACACTGACTCTCACTGGGGTATGGGTCCCACACACACTGACTCTCACTGGAGTACAGGTCCCACACACACTGACTCTCACTGGGGTACAGGTCCCACACACACTGACTCTCATTGGGGTACAGTCCTAAACACACTGACTCTCACTGGTGTATGGGAGGAACACAAACTGACTCTCACTGAGGTACGGGTCCCACACACAATGACTCTCACTGGGGTACTAGGCCCACACACACTGACTGTCACTGGGGTACGTGACCCACACAAACTGACTCTCACTGGGGTACGGGTCCCACACACACTGACTCTCACTGTGGTACGGGTCCGACAACAGTGAATCCCACGGGAGATTGGGTCCCATACACATGGACTCTCACAGGGGTACGGGTCCCACATACAATGACTCTCACTGGGGTACAGTCCCAAACACACTGAGTCTCACTGAGGTACAGGTCCCACATTCACGGACTCTCACTAGGGTACAGTCCCACACACACTGACTCTCACTGGGGTACAGGTCACACACACACGCTGACTCTCACTGGGGTTCGGGTCCCATACACACCGACTCTCAACTGGGGTATGGGTCCCTTACGTTTTGACTCTCACTGGGGTACAGGCCCACACACACTGACTCTCACTGGGGCAAATGTCCCAAACACACTTACTCTCACTGGGGTACAGGCCCCACACACACTGACTCTCACTGGGGTACGGGACCCACACACACTGCCTCTCACTGGGGTATGGGTCCCTTACGTTTTGACTCTCACTGGGGTACAGGCCCATACACACTGACTCTCACTGGGGTACATGTCCCACACACACTTACTCTCACTGGGGTACAGGCCCCACAAAAACTGACTCTCACTGGGGTACGGGTCCCTCACATATTGAGTCTCACTCGGGTAGAGTCCTACACACTGACTCTCACTGGCGTACGGGTTCCACACACAATGACTCTCACTGGGGTACTAGACCCACACACACTGACTCTCACTGGGGTGCAGTCCAACACACACTGACACTCACTAGGGTACGGGTCCCACACACACTGACTCTCACTGGGGTACGGGACCCACACACACTGACTCTTACTGGGGTACAGGTCCCACGCACACTGACTCTCACTGGGGTATGGGTCCCACACACACTGACTCTCACTGGAGTACAGGTCCCACACACACTGACTCTCACTGGGGTACAGGTCCCACACACACTGACTCTCACTGGGGTACGGGTCCCACACACACTGACTCTCACTGCGGTACGGGTCCCACACACACTGACTCTCATTGGGGTACAGTCCTAAACACACTGACTCTCACTGGTGTATGGGAGGAACACAAACTGACTCTCACTGAGGTACGGGTCCCACACACAATGACTCTCACTGGGGTACAGGCCCCACACACACTGACTCTCACTGGGGTACGGGACCCACACACACTGCCTCTCACTGGGGTATGGGTCCCTTACGTTTTGACTCTCACTGGGGTACAGGCCCCCACACACTGACTCTCACTGGGGTACATGTCCCACACACACTTACTCTCACTGGGGTACAGGCCCCACAAAAACTGACTCTCACTGGGGTACGGGTCCCTCACATATTGAGTCTCACTCGGGTACAGTCCTACACACTGACTCTCACTGGCGTACGGGTTCCACACACAATGACTCTCACTGGGGTACTTGACCCACACACACTGACTCTCACTGGGGTGCAGTCCAACAAACACTGACACTCACTACGGTACGGGTCCCACACACACTGACTCTCACTGGGGTACGGGTCCCACACACACTGACTCTTACTGGGGTACAGGTCCCACGCACACTGACTCTCACTGGGGTATGGGTCCCACACACACTGACTCTCACTGGAGTACAGGTCCCACACACACTGACTCTCACTGGGGTACAGGTCCCACACACACTGACTCTCATTGGGGTACAGTCCTAAACACACTGACTCTCACTGGTGTATGGGAGGAACACAAACTGACTCTCACTGAGGTACGGGTCCCACACACAATGACTCTCACTGGGGTACTAGGCCCACACACACTGACTGTCACTGGGGTACGTGACCCACACAAACTGACTCTCACTGGGGTACGGGTCCCACACACACTGACTCTCACTGTGGTACGGGTCCGACAACAGTGAATCCCACGGGAGATTGGGTCCCATACACATGGACTCTCACAGGGGTACGGGTCCCACATTCACGGGCTCTCACTGGGGTACGGGTCCCACAGACACTGACATTCAACTGGAGTGCAGTCCAACACACACTGACTCTCACTGGGGTACAGGTCCCACACACACTGATTCTCTCTGGGGTACAGTCCCAAACAAACTGAGTCTCACTGGGGTACAGGTCACACACACACTGATTCTCACTGGGGTTCGGGTCCCACACACACCGACTCTCAACTGGGGTGCAGTCCAACACACACTGAATCTCAGTGGGCTACGGGACCCACACATGCAGACTCTCATTGGGGTACAGTCACAATCATACTGACTCTCACTGGGGTACGGGACCCACACACACTGCCTCTCACTGGGGTATGGGTCCCTTACGTTTTGACTCTCACTGGGGTACAGGCCCACACACACTGACTCTCACTGGGGTACATGTCCCACACACACTTACTCTCACTTGGGTACAGGCCCCACACACACTGACTCTCACTGTGGTACGGGTCCCACACACACTGACTCTCACTGGGGTACAGTCCCAAACACACTGAGTCTCACTGAGGTACGGGTCCCACATTCACGGACTCTGACTCGGGGACGGATCCCACACACACTGACTCGCAACTGGGGTGCAGTCCAACACACAGTGACTTTTACTGGGATACGGGTCCCACACAGACTGACTCTCACTGGGGTACGGGTCCCATACACACTGACTCTCATTGTAGTACAGTTCCACACACAATGACTCTCACTGGGGTACTAGGCCCACACACACTGACTCTCACTGGGGTGCAGTCCAACACACACTGACACTCACTAGGGTACGGGTCCCACACACACTGACTCTCACTGGGGTACGGGTCCCACACACACTGACTCTCACTGGGGTTCGGGTCACACACACACTGACTCTCACTGGGGTAGGGGTCCCACACACACTGACTCTCATTGGGGTGCCGTCCAACATACACTGACTCTCACTGAGGTTCGGGTCCCACACACACTGACTCTCACTGGGGTATGGGACACACACACACTGACTCTCACTGGGGTACAGTCCCAAACAGATTGAATCTCACTGAGGTACGAATCCCCCACACACTGACTCTCATTGGGGTACATTCCCAATCATACTGACTCTCACTGTGGTACAGTCCCACAAACAATGACTCTCACTGGGGTATGGTTCCCACACATACTTACTCTCACTGGGGTACGGGACTCACACACACTGACTCTCACTGGGGTACGGGTCCCTTACGTTTTGACTCTCACTGGGGTACAGTCCCAAACACACTGGCACTCACTGGGACACGAGTCCCACACTCTCTGGACTCTCACTGGGGTACGGGTCCCACAAACAATGACTCTCACTGGGGTACGGTTCCAACACACACTGACTCTCACTGGGGTACAGTCCCAAACACACTGACTCTCACTGGGGTACAGGTCCCACACACACTGACTCTCACTGGGGTACAGTCCCAAACACACTGACTCTCACTGGGGTACGGGTCCCTCACATAGTGAGTGTCACTCGGGTACAGTCCCACACACACTGACTCTCACTGGGGTACAGTCCCAAACACACTGACTCTCACTGGGGTACGGGTCCCTCACATAGTGAGTGTCACTCGGGTACAGTCCCACACACACTGACTCTCACTGGGGTACTAGGCCCACACACACTGACTCTCACTGCGGTACAGTTCAACACACACTGACACTCACTAGGGTACAGGTCCCACACACACTGACTTTCACTGGGGTACAGGTCCCACACACACTGACTCTCACTGGGGTACAGGTCCCACACACACTGACTCTCACTGGGGTACGGGTCCCACACACACTGACTCTTACTGCGGTACGGGTCCCACACACACTGACTCTCATTGGGGTACAGTCCTAAACACACTGACTCTCACTGGTGTATGGGAGGAACACAAACTGACTCTCACTGAGGTACGGGTCCCACACACAATGACTCTCACTGGGGTACTAGGCCCACACACACTGACTCTCACTGGGGTACGTGACCCACACAAACTGACTCTCACTGGGGTACGGGTCCCACACACACTGACTCTCACTGTGGTACGGGTCCGACAACAATGAATCTCACGGGAGGATGGGTCCCATATACACGGATTCTCACAGGGGTACGGGTCCCACATTCACGGGCTCTCACTGGGGTACGGGTCCCACAGACACTGACACTCAACTGGGGTGCAGTCCAACACACACTGACTCTCACTGGGGTACAGCTCCCACACACACTGATTCTCTCTGGGGTACAGTCCCAAACACACTGAGTCTCACTGGGGTACAGGTCACACACACACTGATTCTCACTGGGGTTCGGGTCCCACACACACAGACTCTCAACTGGGGTGCAGTCCAACACACACTGAATCTCAGTGGGCTACGGGACCCACACATGCAGACTCTCATTGGGATACAGTCACAATCATACTGACTCTCACTGGGGTACGGGACCCACACACACTGCCTCTCACTGGGGTATGGGTCCCTTACGTTTTGACTCTCACTGGGGTACAGGCCCACACACACTGACTCTCACTGGGGTACATGTCCCACACACACTTACTCTCACTGGGGTACAGGCCCCACACACACTGACTCTCACTGTGGTACGGGTCCCACACACACTGACTCTCATTGGGGTACAGTCCGAAACACACTGAGTCTCACTGAGGTACGGGTCCCACATTCACGGACTCTGACTCGGGTACGGATCCCACACACACTGACTCTCAACTGGGGTGCAGTCCAACAAACAGTGACTTTTACTGGGATACGGGTCCCACACAGACTGACTCTCACTGGGGTACGGGTCCCATACACACTGACTCTCATTGTAGTACAGTTCCAAATACACTGACTCTCACTGGTGTACGGGACCCACAAAAACTGACTCTCATTGGGGTACGGGTCCCTCACATATTGAGTCTCACTCGGGTACAGTCCTACACACTGACTCTCACTGGCGTACGGGTTCCACACACAATGACTCTCACTGGGGTACTAGGCCCACACACACTGACTCTCACTGGGGTGCAGTCCAACACACACTGACACTCACTAGGGTACGGGTCCCACACACACTGACTCTCACTGGGGTACGGGTCCCACACACACTGACTTTTACTGGGGTACAGGTCCCACGCACACTGACTCTCACTGGGGTACGGGTCCCACACACACTGACTCTCACTGGAGTACAGGTCCCACACACACTGACTCTCACTGGGGTTCGGGTCACACACACACTGACTCTCACTGGGGTAGGGGTCCCACACACACTGACTCTCATTGGGGTGCCGTCCAACATACACTGACTCTCACTGAGGTTCGGGTCCCACACACACTGACTCTCACAGGAATACGGGTCCTAGACACTCTTACGCTCATTGGGGTTCGGGTCCCACACACTGACTCTCACTGGGTTACAGTCCCAAACACACTGACTCTCACTGGGGTACGGGTCCCTCACACCCTGACTCTCACTGGGTTACAGTCCCAAACACACTGATTCTCACTGGGGTACGGGTCCCTCACACACTGACTCTCACTGGGGTACAGTCCCACACACAGTGACTCTCACTGGGGTACAGTCCCACACACACTGACTCTCACTGGGTTACAGTCCCACACACACTGACTCTCACTGGGGTACGGGACCCACACACACTGAATCTCACTGGGGTATGGGACGCACGCACACTGACTCTCACTGGGGTACAGTCCCAAACAGATTGAATCTCACTGAAGTACGAGTCCCCCACACACTGACTCTCACTGGGGTATGGTTCCCACACACACTTACTCTCACTGGGGTACGGGACTCACACACACTGACTCTCACTGGGGTACGGGTCCCTTACGTTTTGACTCTCACTGGGGTACAGTCCCAAACACACTGGCACTCACTGGGGTACGAGTCCCACACTCTCTGACTCTCACTGGGGTACGGGTCCCACAAACAATGACTCTCACTGGGGTCCGGTTCCAACACACACTGACTCTCACTGGGGTACAGGTCCCAAACAAACTGACTCTCACTGGGGTACAGTCCCAAACACACTGACTCTCACTGGGGTACGAGTCCCACACACACTGACTCTCAACTGGGGTGCAGTCCAACACACACTGACTCTCACTGGGGTACGAGTCCCACACACACTGACTCTCACTGGGGTACAGGTCCCACACACACTGATTCTCTCTGGGGTACAGTCCCAAACACACTGAGTCTCAGTGGGCTACGGGACCCACACATGCAGACTCTCATTGGGGTACAGTCACAATCATACTGACTCTCACTGGGGTACGGGACCCACACACACTGCCTCTCACTGGGGTATGGGTCCCTTACGTTTTGACTCTCACTGGGGTACAGGCCCACACACATTGACTCTCACTGGGGTACATGTCCCACACACACTTACTCTCACTGGGGTACAGGCCCCACACACATTGACTCTCACTGGGGTACAGGTCCCACACACACTGACTCTCACTGGGGTACAGGTCACACACACACACTGACTCTCACTAGGGTACGGGTCGCCCACACACACAGACTCTTACTGTGGTACGGGTCCCACACACACTGACTCTCACTGTGGTACAGTCCCAAACACACTGAGTCTCACTGAGGTACGGGTCCCACATTCACGGACTCTCACTCGGGGACGGATCCCACGCACACTGACTCTCAACTGGGGTGCAGTCCAACACACACTGACTTTTACTGGGATACGGGTCCCACACAGACTGACTCTCACTGGGGTACGGGTCCCACGCACACTGACTCTCATTGTAGTACAGTTCCAAACACACTGACTCTCACTGGTGTACGGGACCCACAAAAACTGACTCTCACTGGGGTACGGGTCCCTCACATATTGAGTCTCACTCGGGTACGGTCCCACACACAGACTCTCACTGGCGTACGGGTTCCACACACAATGACTCTCACTAGGGTACGGGTCCCACACACACTGACTCTCACTGGGGTACAGGTCCCACACACACTGACTCTCACTGGGGTACAGGTCCCACGCATACTGACTCTCACTGGGGTACGGGTCCCACACACAGTGACTCTCACTGGGGTACGGGTACCACACACACTGACTCTCACTGGGGTACAGGTCCCACACACACTGACTCTCAGTGGGGTAAGGGACTCACATACGCAGACTTGCACTTGGGTACAGTCCCAAACACGCTGACGCTCACTGGGGTCCGGAACCCACACACACTGACTTTCACTGCGGTACTGGTCCCTCACATATTGTCTCAGGTTCCACACACACTGACTCTCAATGGGGTACGGTTCCAACAAACACTGACTCTCACTGGGGTACGGGTCCCACACACACTGACTCTCACTGGGTTACGGGTCCCACACACACTGACTCTCATTGGGGTACAGTCCCACACACACTGACTCTCATTGGGGTACTGTCCCAAACACACTGACTCTCACTGGGGTACAGCTCCCACACACAGTGACCCTCACTGTGGTACGGGTCCCACACACACTGACTTTCACTGGGGTACAGTCCCATTGACACTGACTCTCACTGGTGTGCGGGTCCCACACACACTGACTCTCACTGCGGTACGGATCCCACACACTGACTCTCACTGGGGTACGGGGCCCACACACACTGACTCTCACTGGGGTACGGGTCCCTCACATAGTGACTCTCATTGGGGTACAGTCACACACACTGACTCTCATTGGGGTACTGTCCCAACACACTGACTCTCACTGGGGTACAGCTCCCACACACAGTGACCCTCACTGTGATACGGGTCCCACACACACTGACTTTCACTGGGGTACAGTCCCATTGACACTGACTCTCACTGGGGTGCGGGTCCCACACACACTGACTCTCACTGCGGTACGGATCCCACACACTGACTCTCACTGGGGTACGGGGCCCACACACACTGACTCTCACTGGTGTACAATCCCTCATACACTGACTCTCATTGGGTTACAGTCACAAACACACTGACTTTCACTGCGGCACTGGTCCCTCACATATTGTCTCTCACTGAGGTACAGTCCCACACACACTGACTCTCACTGGGCTACGGGTCCCACACACAATGACTCTCACTGGGGTACGGGTCCCATGCACACAGACTGTCACTGGTGTACGGGTCCCACACAAACTGACTCTCACTGTAGTACGTGTCCCACACACACTGACTCTCACTGGGGTACGCGTCCCAGACACACTGACTCTCATTGGGGTACACTCCCAAATACACTGACTCTCACTGTGTACGGGTCGCACATAAACTGACTCTCACTGGGGTAAGGGTCCTCACATATTGAGTCTCAGTCGGGTACAGTCCCCCACACAATGACTCTCACTGGGGTACGAGGCCCACACACACTGACTCTCATTGGGGTACGGGTCCCACACACACAGACTCTCACTGGGGTACGGGTCCCAAAAACACTGACTCAAACTGGGGTACGGGTCCCACACACAATGACACTCACTGGGGTACGGGTTCCACACACACAGACTCTAACTGGCATACAGTCCCACACACACTGACTCTCACTGGGGTACGGGTCCCACACACACGTACTCTCACTGGGGTACAGTCCCACACACACTGACTCACACTGGGGTATGGGTCCCACACACACTGACTATCCCTGGGGTACAGTCCCACACACACTGACTCTCACTGGGGTACGGGTCCCACACACACTGACTCTCACTGGGGTACGGGTCCCACATACACTGACTCTCACTGAGGTGCGGGTCCCACACACACAGACTCTCATTGGGGTACGGGTCCCACACACACTGTCTCTCACTGGGGTACGGGTCACACACACACTGACTCTCACTGGGGTACAGGTCCCACCCACACTGACTCTCACTGGGGTATAGTCCCAAACTCACTGACTCTCACTGGGGTACAGGTCCCACACACACTGACTCTCACTTTGGTACAGGCCACAGACACACACTGACTATCATTGGGGTACAGTCCCAAACACACTGACTCTCCATGTAGTACGGGTCCCACATACACGGACTCTCACTGTGGTACGGGTCCCACATACAATGACTCTCACTGGGGTACAGTCCCAAACACACTGAGTCTCACTGAGGTACAGGTCCCACATTCACGGACTCTCACTAGGGTACAGTCCCACACACACTGACTCTCACTGGGGTACAGGTCACACACACACGCTGACTCTCACTGGGGTTCGGGTCCCATACACACCGACTCTCAACTGGGGTATGGGTCCCTTACGTTTTGACTCTCACTGGGGTACAGGCCCACACACACTGACTCTCACTGGGGCAAATGTCCCAAACACACTTACTCTCACTGGGGTACAGGCCCCACACACACTGACTCTCACTGGGGTACGGGACCCACACACACTGCCTCTCACTGGGGTATGGGTCCCTTACGTTTTGACTCTCACTGGGGTACAGGCCCACACACACTGACTCTCACTGGGGTACATGTCCCACGCACACTTACTCTCACTGGGGTACAGGCCCCACAAAAACTGACTCTCACGGGGTACGGGTCCCTCACATATTGAGTCTCACTCGGGTAGAGTCCTACACACTGACTCTCACTGGCGTACGGGTTCCACACACAATGACTCTCACTGGGGTACTAGGCCCACACACACTGACTCTCACTGGGGTGCAGTCCAACAAACACTGACACTCACTAGGGTACGGGTCCCACACACACTGACTCTCACTGGGGTACGGGTCCCACACACACTGACTCTTACTGGGGTACAGGTCCCACGCACACTGACTCTCACTGGGGTATGGGTCCCACACACACTGACTCTCACTGGAGTACAGGTCCCACACACACTGACTCTGACTGGGGTACAGGTCCCACACACACTGACTCTCATTGGGGTACAGTCCTAAACACACTGACTCTCACTGGTGTATGGGAGGAACACAAACTGACTCTTACTGAGGTACGGGTCCCACACACAATGACTCTCACTGGGGTACTAGGCCCACACACACTGACTCTCACTGGGGTACGTGACCCACACAAACTGACTCTCACTGGGGTACGGGTCCCACACACACTGACTCTCACTGTGGTACGGGTCCGACAACAGTGAATCCCACGGGGGATTGGGTCCCATACACACGGACTCTCACAGGGGTACGGGTCCCACATTCACGGGCTCTCACTGGGGTACGGGTCCCACAGACACTGACACTCAACTGGGGTGCAGTCCAACACACACTGACTCTCACTGGGGTACAGGTCCCACACACACTGATTCTCTCTGGGGTACAGTCCCAAACACACTGAGTCTCACTGGGGTACAGGTCACACACACACTGATTCTCACTGGGGTTCGGGTCCCACACACACCGACTCTCAACTGGGGTGCAGTCCAACACACACCTCAGTGGGCTACGGGACCCACACATGCAGACTCTCATTGGGGTACAGTCACACACACACTGATTCTCACTGGGGTAGGGGTCCCACACACACTGACTCTCATTGGGGTGCCGTCCAACATACACTGACTCTCACTGAGGTTCGGGTCCCACACACACTGACTCTCACTGGGGTACGGGTCCCTTACGTTTTGACTCTCACTGGGGTACAGTCCCAAACACACTGGCACTCACTCGGGTACGAGTCCCACACTCTCTGAGTCTCACTGGGGTACGGGTCCCACAAACAATGACTCTCAATGGGGTCCGGTTCCAACACACACTGACTCTCACTGGGGTACAGGTCCCAAACAAACTGACTCTCACTGGGGTACAGTCCCAAACACACTGACTCTCACTGGGGTACGAGTCCCACACACACTGACTCTCAACTGGGGTGCAGTCCAACACACACTGACTCTCACTGGGGTACAGGTCCCACACACACTGATTCTCTCTGGGGTACAGTCCCAAACACACTGAGTCTCAGTGGGCTACGGGACCCACACATGCAGACTCGCATTGGGGTACAGTCACAATCATACTGACTCTCACTGGGGTACGGGACGCACACACACTGCCTCTCACTGGGTATGGGTCCCTTACGTTTTGACTCTCACTGGGGTACAGGCCCACACACATTGACTCTCACTGGGGTACATGTCCCACACACACTTACTCCCACTGGGGTACAGGCCCCACACACACTGACTCTCACTGTGGTACGGGTCCCACACACACTGACTCTCACTGGGGTACAGTCCCAAACACACTGAGTCTCACTGAGGTACGGGTCCCACATTCACGGACTCTGACTCGGGGACGGATCCCACACACACTGACTCTCAACTGGGGTGCAGTCCAACACACAGTGACTTTTACTGGGATACGGGTCCCACACAGACTGACTCTCACTGGGGTACGGGTCCCATACACACTGACTCTCATTGTAGTACAGTTCCAAATACACTGACTCTCACTGGTGTACGGGACCCACAAAAACTGACTCTCACTGGGGTACGGGTCCCTCACATATTGAGTCTCACTCGGGTACAGTCCTACACACTGACTCTCACTGGCGTACGGGTTCCACACACAATGACTCTCACTGGGGTACTAGGCCCACACACACTGACTCTCACTGGGGTGCAGTCCAACACACACTGACACTCACTAGGGTACGGGTCCCACACACACTGACTCACACTGGGGTATGGGTCCCACACACACTGACTATCCCTGGGGTACAGTCCCACACACACTGACTCTCACTGGGGTACGGGTCCCACACACACTGACTCTCACTGGGGTACGGGTCCCACATACACTGACTCTCACTGAGGTACGGGTCCCACACACACAGACTCTCATTGGGGTACGGGTCCCACACACACTGACTCTCACTGGGGTACGGGTCACACACACACTGACTCTCACTGGGGTACAGGTCCCACCCACACTGACTCTCACTGGGGTACAGTCCCAAACACACTGACTCTCCATGTAGTACGGGTCCCACATACACGGACTCTCACTGTGGTACGGGTCCCACATACAATGACTCTCACTGGGGTACAGTCCCAAACACACTGAGTCTCACTGAGGTACAGGTCCCACATTCACGGACTCTCACTAGGGTACAGTCCCACACACACTGACTCTCACTGGGGTACAGGTCACACACACACGCTGACTCTCACTGGGGTTCGGGTCCCATACACACCGACTCTCAACTGGGGTATGGGTCCCTTACGTTTTGACTCTCACTGGGGTACAGGCCCACACACACTGACTCTCACTGGGGCAAATGTCCCAAACACACTTACTCTCACTGGGGTACAGGCCCCACACACACTGACTCTCACTGGGGTACGGGACCCACACACACTGCCTCTCACTGGGGTATGGGTCCCTTACGTTTTGACTCTCACTGGGGTACAGGCCCATACACACTGACTCTCACTGGGGTACATGTCCCACACACACTTACTCTCACTGGGGTACAGGCCCCACAAAAACTGACTCTCACTGGGGTACGGGTCCCTCACATATTGAGTCTCACTCGGGTAGAGTCCTACACACTGACTCTCACTGGCGTACGGGTTCCACACACAATGACTCTCACTGGGGTACTAGACCCACACACACTGACTCTCACTGGGGTGCAGTCCAACACACACTGACACTCACTAGGGTACGGGTCCCACACACACTGACTCTCACTGGGGTACGGGACCCACACACACTGACTTTTACTGGGGTACAGGTCCCACGCACACTGACTCTCACTGGGGTATGGGTCCCACACACACTGACTCTCACTGGAGTACAGGTCCCACACACACTGACTCTCACTGGGGTACAGGTCCCACACACACTGACTCTCACTGGGGTACGGGTCCCACACACACTGACTCTCACTGCGGTACGGGTCCCACACACACTGACTCTCATTGGGGTACAGTCCTAAACACACTGACTCTCACTGGTGTATGGGAGGAACACAAACTGACTCTCACTGAGGTACGGGTCCCACACACAATGACTCTCACTGGGGTACAGGCCCCACACACACTGACTCTCACTGGGGTACGGGACCCACACACACTGCCTCTCACTGGGGTATGGGTCCCTTACGTTTTGACTCTCACTGGGGTACAGGCCCCCACACACTGACTCTCACTGGGGTACATGTCCCACACACACTTACTCTCACTGGGGTACAGGCCCCACAAAAACTGACTCTCACTGGGGTACGGGTCCCTCACATATTGAGTCTCACTCGGGTACAGTCCTACACACTGACTCTCACTGGCGTACGGGTTCCACACACAATGACTCTCACTGGGGTACTTGACCCACACACACTGACTCTCACTGGGGTGCAGTCCAACAAACACTGACACTCACTACGGTACGGGTCCCACACACACTGACTCTCACTGGGGTACGGGTCCCACACACACTGACTCTTACTGGGGTACAGGTCCCACGCACACTGACTCTCACTGGGGTATGGGTCCCACACACACTGACTCTCACTGGAGTACAGGTCCCACACACACTGACTCTCACTGGGGTACAGGTCCCACACACACTGACTCTCATTGGGGTACAGTCCTAAACACACTGACTCTCACTGGTGTATGGGAGGAACACAAACTGACTCTCACTGAGGTACGGGTCCCACACACAATGACTCTCACTGGGGTACTAGGCCCACACACACTGACTGTCACTGGGGTACGTGACCCACACAAACTGACTCTCACTGGGGTACGGGTCCCACACACACTGACTCTCACTGTGGTACGGGTCCGACAACAGTGAATCCCACGGGAGATTGGGTCCCATACACATGGACTCTCACAGGGGTACGGGTCCCACATACAATGACTCTCACTGGGGTACAGTCCCAAACACACTGAGTCTCACTGAGGTACAGGTCCCACATTCACGGACTCTCACTAGGGTACAGTCCCACACACACTGACTCTCACTGGGGTACAGGTCACACACACACGCTGACTCTCACTGGGGTTCGGGTCCCATACACACCGACTCTCAACTGGGGTATGGGTCCCTTACGTTTTGACTCTCACTGGGGTACAGGCCCACACACACTGACTCTCACTGGGGCAAATGTCCCAAACACACTTACTCTCACTGGGGTACAGGCCCCACACACACTGACTCTCACTGGGGTACGGGACCCACACACACTGCCTCTCACTGGGGTATGGGTCCCTTACGTTTTGACTCTCACTGGGGTACAGGCCCATACACACTGACTCTCACTGGGGTACATGTCCCACACACACTTACTCTCACTGGGGTACAGGCCCCACAAAAACTGACTCTCACTGGGGTACGGGTCCCTCACATATTGAGTCTCACTCGGGTAGAGTCCTACACACTGACTCTCACTGGCGTACGGGTTCCACACACAATGACTCTCACTGGGGTACTAGACCCACACACACTGACTCTCACTGGGGTGCAGTCCAACACACACTGACACTCACTAGGGTACGGGTCCCACACACACTGACTCTCACTGGGGTACGGGACCCACACACACTGACTCTTACTGGGGTACAGGTCCCACGCACACTGACTCTCACTGGGGTATGGGTCCCACACACACTGACTCTCACTGGAGTACAGGTCCCACACACACTGACTCTCACTGGGGTACAGGTCCCACACACACTGACTCTCACTGGGGTACGGGTCCCACACACACTGACTCTCACTGCGGTACGGGTCCCACACACACTGACTCTCATTGGGGTACAGTCCTAAACACACTGACTCTCACTGGTGTATGGGAGGAACACAAACTGACTCTCACTGAGGTACGGGTCCCACACACAATGACTCTCACTGGGGTACAGGCCCCACACACACTGACTCTCACTGGGGTACGGGACCCACACACACTGCCTCTCACTGGGGTATGGGTCCCTTACGTTTTGACTCTCACTGGGGTACAGGCCCCCACACACTGACTCTCACTGGGGTACATGTCCCACACACACTTACTCTCACTGGGGTACAGGCCCCACAAAAACTGACTCTCACTGGGGTACGGGTCCCTCACATATTGAGTCTCACTCGGGTACAGTCCTACACACTGACTCTCACTGGCGTACGGGTTCCACACACAATGACTCTCACTGGGGTACTTGACCCACACACACTGACTCTCACTGGGGTGCAGTCCAACAAACACTGACACTCACTACGGTACGGGTCCCACACACACTGACTCTCAACTGGGGTGCAGTCCAACACACAGTGACTTTTACTGGGATACGGGTCCCACACAGACTGACTCTCACTGGGGTACGGGTCCCATACACACTGACTCTCATTGTAGTACAGTTCCAAATACACTGACTCTCACTGGTGTACGGGACCCACAAAAACTGACTCTCACTGGGGTACGGGTCCCTCACATATTGAGTCTCACTCGGGTACAGTCCTACACACTGACTCTCACTGGCGTACGGGTTCCACACACAATGACTCTCACTGGGGTACTAGGCCCACACACACTGACTCTCACTGGGGTGCAGTCCAACACACACTGACACTCACTAGGGTACGGGTCCCACACACACTGACTCACACTGGGGTATGGGTCCCACACACACTGACTATCCCTGGGGTACAGTCCCACACACACTGACTCTCACTGGGGTACGGGTCCCACACACACTGACTCTCACTGGGGTACGGGTCCCACATACACTGACTCTCACTGAGGTACGGGTCCCACACACACAGACTCTCATTGGGGTACGGGTCCCACACACACTGACTCTCACTGGGGTACGGGTCACACACACACTGACTCTCACTGGGGTACAGGTCCCACCCACACTGACTCTCACTGGGGTACAGTCCCAAACACACTGACTCTCCATGTAGTACGGGTCCCACATACACGGACTCTCACTGTGGTACGGGTCCCACATACAATGACTCTCACTGGGGTACAGTCCCAAACACACTGAGTCTCACTGAGGTACAGGTCCCACATTCACGGACTCTCACTAGGGTACAGTCCCACACACACTGACTCTCACTGGGGTACAGGTCACACACACACGCTGACTCTCACTGGGGTTCGGGTCCCATACACACCGACTCTCAACTGGGGTATGGGTCCCTTACGTTTTGACTCTCACTGGGGTACAGGCCCACACACACTGACTCTCACTGGGGCAAATGTCCCAAACACACTTACTCTCACTGGGGTACAGGCCCCACACACACTGACTCTCACTGGGGTACGGGACCCACACACACTGCCTCTCACTGGGGTATGGGTCCCTTACGTTTTGACTCTCACTGGGGTACAGGCCCATACACACTGACTCTCACTGGGGTACATGTCCCACACACACTTACTCTCACTGGGGTACAGGCCCCACAAAAACTGACTCTCACTGGGGTACGGGTCCCTCACATATTGAGTCTCACTCGGGTAGAGTCCTACACACTGACTCTCACTGGCGTACGGGTTCCACACACAATGACTCTCACTGGGGTACTAGACCCACACACACTGACTCTCACTGGGGTGCAGTCCAACACACACTGACACTCACTAGGGTACGGGTCCCACACACACTGACTCTCACTGGGGTACGGGACCCACACACACTGACTCTTACTGGGGTACAGGTCCCACGCACACTGACTCTCACTGGGGTATGGGTCCCACACACACTGACTCTCACTGGAGTACAGGTCCCACACACACTGACTCTCACTGGGGTACAGGTCCCACACACACTGACTCTCACTGGGGTACGGGTCCCACACACACTGACTCTCACTGCGGTACGGGTCCCACACACACTGACTCTCATTGGGGTACAGTCCTAAACACACTGACTCTCACTGGTGTATGGGAGGAACACAAACTGACTCTCACTGAGGTACGGGTCCCACACACAATGACTCTCACTGGGGTACAGGCCCCACACACACTGACTCTCACTGGGGTACGGGACCCACACACACTGCCTCTCACTGGGGTATGGGTCCCTTACGTTTTGACTCTCACTGGGGTACAGGCCCCCACACACTGACTCTCACTGGGGTACATGTCCCACACACACTTACTCTCACTGGGGTACAGGCCCCACAAAAACTGACTCTCACTGGGGTACGGGTCCCTCACATATTGAGTCTCACTCGGGTACAGTCCTACACACTGACTCTCACTGGCGTACGGGTTCCACACACAATGACTCTCACTGGGGTACTTGACCCACACACACTGACTCTCACTGGGGTGCAGTCCAACAAACACTGACACTCACTACGGTACGGGTCCCACACACACTGACTCTCACTGGGGTACGGGTCCCACACACACTGACTCTTACTGGGGTACAGGTCCCACGCACACTGACTCTCACTGGGGTATGGGTCCCACACACACTGACTCTCACTGGAGTACAGGTCCCACACACACTGACTCTCACTGGGGTACAGGTCCCACACACACTGACTCTCATTGGGGTACAGTCCTAAACACACTGACTCTCACTGGTGTATGGGAGGAACACAAACTGACTCTCACTGAGGTACGGGTCCCACACACAATGACTCTCACTGGGGTACTAGGCCCACACACACTGACTGTCACTGGGGTACGTGACCCACACAAACTGACTCTCACTGGGGTACGGGTCCCACACACACTGACTCTCACTGTGGTACGGGTCCGACAACAGTGAATCCCACGGGAGATTGGGTCCCATACACATGGACTCTCACAGGGGTACGGGTCCCACATACAATGACTCTCACTGGGGTACAGTCCCAAACACACTGAGTCTCACTGAGGTACAGGTCCCACATTCACGGACTCTCACTAGGGTACAGTCCCACACACACTGACTCTCACTGGGGTACAGGTCACACACACACGCTGACTCTCACTGGGGTTCGGGTCCCATACACACCGACTCTCAACTGGGGTATGGGTCCCTTACGTTTTGACTCTCACTGGGGTACAGGCCCACACACACTGACTCTCACTGGGGCAAATGTCCCAAACACACTTACTCTCACTGGGGTACAGGCCCCACACACACTGACTCTCACTGGGGTACGGGACCCACACACACTGCCTCTCACTGGGGTATGGGTCCCTTACGTTTTGACTCTCACTGGGGTACAGGCCCATACACACTGACTCTCACTGGGGTACATGTCCCACACACACTTACTCTCACTGGGGTACAGGCCCCACAAAAACTGACTCTCACTGGGGTACGGGTCCCTCACATATTGAGTCTCACTCGGGTAGAGTCCTACACACTGACTCTCACTGGCGTACGGGTTCCACACACAATGACTCTCACTGGGGTACTAGACCCACACACACTGACTCTCACTGGGGTGCAGTCCAACACACACTGACACTCACTAGGGTACGGGTCCCACACACACTGACTCTCACTGGGGTACGGGACCCACACACACTGACTCTTACTGGGGTACAGGTCCCACGCACACTGACTCTCACTGGGGTATGGGTCCCACACACACTGACTCTCACTGGAGTACAGGTCCCACACACACTGACTCTCACTGGGGTACAGGTCCCACACACACTGACTCTCACTGGGGTACGGGTCCCACACACACTGACTCTCACTGCGGTACGGGTCCCACACACACTGACTCTCATTGGGGTACAGTCCTAAACACACTGACTCTCACTGGTGTATGGGAGGAACACAAACTGACTCTCACTGAGGTACGGGTCCCACACACAATGACTCTCACTGGGGTACAGGCCCCACACACACTGACTCTCACTGGGGTACGGGACCCACACACACTGCCTCTCACTGGGGTATGGGTCCCTTACGTTTTGACTCTCACTGGGGTACAGGCCCCCACACACTGACTCTCACTGGGGTACATGTCCCACACACACTTACTCTCACTGGGGTACAGGCCCCACAAAAACTGACTCTCACTGGGGTACGGGTCCCTCACATATTGAGTCTCACTCGGGTACAGTCCTACACACTGACTCTCACTGGCGTACGGGTTCCACACACAATGACTCTCACTGGGGTACTTGACCCACACACACTGACTCTCACTGGGGTGCAGTCCAACAAACACTGACACTCACTACGGTACGGGTCCCACACACACTGACTCTCACTGGGGTACGGGTCCCACACACACTGACTCTTACTGGGGTACAGGTCCCACGCACACTGACTCTCACTGGGGTATGGGTCCCACACACACTGACTCTCACTGGAGTACAGGTCCCACACACACTGACTCTCACTGGGGTACAGGTCCCACACACACTGACTCTCATTGGGGTACAGTCCTAAACACACTGACTCTCACTGGTGTATGGGAGGAACACAAACTGACTCTCACTGAGGTACGGGTCCCACACACAATGACTCTCACTGGGGTACTAGGCCCACACACACTGACTGTCACTGGGGTACGTGACCCACACAAACTGACTCTCACTGGGGTACGGGTCCCACACACACTGACTCTCACTGTGGTACGGGTCCGACAACAGTGAATCCCACGGGAGATTGGGTCCCATACACATGGACTCTCACAGGGGTACGGGTCCCACATTCACGGGCTCTCACTGGGGTACGGGTCCCACAGACACTGACATTCAACTGGAGTGCAGTCCAACACACACTGACTCTCACTGGGGTACAGGTCCCACACACACTGATTCTCTCTGGGGTACAGTCCCAAACAAACTGAGTCTCACTGGGGTACAGGTCACACACACACTGATTCTCACTGGGGTTCGGGTCCCACACACACCGACTCTCAACTGGGGTGCAGTCCAACACACACTGAATCTCAGTGGGCTACGGGACCCACACATGCAGACTCTCATTGGGGTACAGTCACAATCATACTGACTCTCACTGGGGTACGGGACCCACACACACTGCCTCTCACTGGGGTATGGGTCCCTTACGTTTTGACTCTCACTGGGGTACAGGCCCACACACACTGACTCTCACTGGGGTACATGTCCCACACACACTTACTCTCACTTGGGTACAGGCCCCACACACACTGACTCTCACTGTGGTACGGGTCCCACACACACTGACTCTCACTGGGGTACAGTCCCAAACACACTGAGTCTCACTGAGGTACGGGTCCCACATTCACGGACTCTGACTCGGGGACGGATCCCACACACACTGACTCGCAACTGGGGTGCAGTCCAACACACAGTGACTTTTACTGGGATACGGGTCCCACACAGACTGACTCTCACTGGGGTACGGGTCCCATACACACTGACTCTCATTGTAGTACAGTTCCACACACAATGACTCTCACTGGGGTACTAGGCCCACACACACTGACTCTCACTGGGGTGCAGTCCAACACACACTGACACTCACTAGGGTACGGGTCCCACACACACTGACTCTCACTGGGGTACGGGTCCCACACACACTGACTCTCACTGTGGTTCGGGTCACACACACACTGACTCTCACTGGGGTAGGGGTCCCACACACACTGACTCTCATTGGGGTGCCGTCCAACATACACTGACTCTCACTGAGGTTCGGGTCCCACACACACTGACTCTCACTGGGGTATGGGACACACACACACTGACTCTCACTGGGGTACAGTCCCAAACAGATTGAATCTCACTGAGGTACGAATCCCCCACACACTGACTCTCATTGGGGTACATTCCCAATCATACTGACTCTCACTGTGGTACAGTCCCACAAACAATGACTCTCACTGGGGTATGGTTCCCACACATACTTACTCTCACTGGGGTACGGGACTCACACACACTGACTCTCACTGGGGTACGGGTCCCTTACGTTTTGACTCTCACTGGGGTACAGTCCCAAACACACTGGCACTCACTGGGACACGAGTCCCACACTCTCTGGACTCTCACTGGGGTACGGGTCCCACAAACAATGACTCTCACTGGGGTACGGTTCCAACACACACTGACTCTCACTGGGGTACAGTCCCAAACACACTGACTCTCACTGGGGTACAGGTCCCACACACACTGACTCTCACTGGGGTACAGTCCCAAACACACTGACTCTCACTGGGGTACGGGTCCCTCACATAGTGAGTGTCACTCGGGTACAGTCCCACACACACTGACTCTCACTGGGGTACTAGGCCCACACACACTGACTCTCACTGCGGTACAGTTCAACACACACTGACACTCACTAGGGTACAGGTCCCACACACACTGACTTTCACTGGGGTACAGGTCCCACACACACTGACTCTCACTGGGGTACAGGTCCCACACACACTGACTCTCACTGGGGTACGGGTCCCACACACACTGACTCTTACTGCGGTACGGGTCCCACACACACTGACTCTCATTGGGGTACAGTCCTAAACACACTGACTCTCACTGGTGTATGGGAGGAACACAAACTGACTCTCACTGAGGTACGGGTCCCACACACAATGACTCTCACTGGGGTACTAGGCCCACACACACTGACTCTCACTGGGGTACGTGACCCACACAAACTGACTCTCACTGGGGTACGGGTCCCACACACACTGACTCTCACTGTGGTACGGGTCCGACAACAATGAATCTCACGGGAGGATGGGTCCCATATACACGGATTCTCACAGGGGTACGGGTCCCACATTCACGGGCTCTCACTGGGGTACGGGTCCCACAGACACTGACACTCAACTGGGGTGCAGTCCAACACACACTGACTCTCACTGGGGTACAGCTCCCACACACACTGATTCTCTCTGGGGTACAGTCCCAAACACACTGAGTCTCACTGGGGTACAGGTCACACACACACTGATTCTCACTGGGGTTCGGGTCCCACACACACAGACTCTCAACTGGGGTGCAGTCCAACACACACTGAATCTCAGTGGGCTACGGGACCCACACATGCAGACTCTCATTGGGATACAGTCACAATCATACTGACTCTCACTGGGGTACGGGACCCACACACACTGCCTCTCACTGGGGTATGGGTCCCTTACGTTTTGACTCTCACTGGGGTACAGGCCCACACACACTGACTCTCACTGGGGTACATGTCCCACACACACTTACTCTCACTGGGGTACAGGCCCCACACACACTGACTCTCACTGTGGTACGGGTCCCACACACACTGACTCTCATTGGGGTACAGTCCGAAACACACTGAGTCTCACTGAGGTACGGGTCCCACATTCACGGACTCTGACTCGGGTACGGATCCCACACACACTGACTCTCAACTGGGGTGCAGTCCAACAAACAGTGACTTTTACTGGGATACGGGTCCCACACAGACTGACTCTCACTGGGGTACGGGTCCCATACACACTGACTCTCATTGTAGTACAGTTCCAAATACACTGACTCTCACTGGTGTACGGGACCCACAAAAACTGACTCTCATTGGGGTACGGGTCCCTCACATATTGAGTCTCACTCGGGTACAGTCCTACACACTGACTCTCACTGGCGTACGGGTTCCACACACAATGACTCTCACTGGGGTACTAGGCCCACACACACTGACTCTCACTGGGGTGCAGTCCAACACACACTGACACTCACTAGGGTACGGGTCCCACACACACTGACTCTCACTGGGGTACGGGTCCCACACACACTGACTTTTACTGGGGTACAGGTCCCACGCACACTGACTCTCACTGGGGTACGGGTCCCACACACACTGACTCTCACTGGAGTACAGGTCCCACACACACTGACTCTCACTGGGGTTCGGGTCACACACACACTGACTCTCACTGGGGTAGGGGTCCCACACACACTGACTCTCATTGGGGTGCCGTCCAACATACACTGACTCTCACTGAGGTTCGGGTCCCACACACACTGACTCTCACAGGAATACGGGTCCTAGACACTCTTACGCTCATTGGGGTTCGGGTCCCACACACTGACTCTCACTGGGTTACAGTCCCAAACACACTGACTCTCACTGGGGTACGGGTCCCTCACACCCTGACTCTCACTGGGTTACAGTCCCAAACACACTGATTCTCACTGGGGTACGGGTCCCTCACACACTGACTCTCACTGGGGTACAGTCCCACACACAGTGACTCTCACTGGGGTACAGTCCCACACACACTGACTCTCACTGGGTTACAGTCCCACACACACTGACTCTCACTGGGGTACGGGACCCACACACACTGAATCTCACTGGGGTATGGGACGCACGCACACTGACTCTCACTGGGGTACAGTCCCAAACAGATTGAATCTCACTGAAGTACGAGTCCCCCACACACTGACTCTCACTGGGGTATGGTTCCCACACACACTTACTCTCACTGGGGTACGGGACTCACACACACTGACTCTCACTGGGGTACGGGTCCCTTACGTTTTGACTCTCACTGGGGTACAGTCCCAAACACACTGGCACTCACTGGGGTACGAGTCCCACACTCTCTGACTCTCACTGGGGTACGGGTCCCACAAACAATGACTCTCACTGGGGTCCGGTTCCAACACACACTGACTCTCACTGGGGTACAGGTCCCAAACAAACTGACTCTCACTGGGGTACAGTCCCAAACACACTGACTCTCACTGGGGTACGAGTCCCACACACACTGACTCTCAACTGGGGTGCAGTCCAACACACACTGACTCTCACTGGGGTACGAGTCCCACACACACTGACTCTCACTGGGGTACAGGTCCCACACACACTGATTCTCTCTGGGGTACAGTCCCAAACACACTGAGTCTCAGTGGGCTACGGGACCCACACATGCAGACTCTCATTGGGGTACAGTCACAATCATACTGACTCTCACTGGGGTACGGGACCCACACACACTGCCTCTCACTGGGGTATGGGTCCCTTACGTTTTGACTCTCACTGGGGTACAGGCCCACACACATTGACTCTCACTGGGGTACATGTCCCACACACACTTACTCTCACTGGGGTACAGGCCCCACACACATTGACTCTCACTGGGGTACAGGTCCCACACACACTGACTCTCACTGGGGTACAGGTCACACACACACACTGACTCTCACTAGGGTACGGGTCGCCCACACACACAGACTCTTACTGTGGTACGGGTCCCACACACACTGACTCTCACTGTGGTACAGTCCCAAACACACTGAGTCTCACTGAGGTACGGGTCCCACATTCACGGACTCTCACTCGGGGACGGATCCCACGCACACTGACTCTCAACTGGGGTGCAGTCCAACACACACTGACTTTTACTGGGATACGGGTCCCACACAGACTGACTCTCACTGGGGTACGGGTCCCACGCACACTGACTCTCATTGTAGTACAGTTCCAAACACACTGACTCTCACTGGTGTACGGGACCCACAAAAACTGACTCTCACTGGGGTACGGGTCCCTCACATATTGAGTCTCACTCGGGTACGGTCCCACACACAGACTCTCACTGGCGTACGGGTTCCACACACAATGACTCTCACTAGGGTACGGGTCCCACACACACTGACTCTCACTGGGGTACAGGTCCCACACACACTGACTCTCACTGGGGTACAGGTCCCACGCATACTGACTCTCACTGGGGTACGGGTCCCACACACAGTGACTCTCACTGGGGTACGGGTACCACACACACTGACTCTCACTGGGGTACAGGTCCCACACACACTGACTCTCAGTGGGGTAAGGGACTCACATACGCAGACTTGCACTTGGGTACAGTCCCAAACACGCTGACGCTCACTGGGGTCCGGAACCCACACACACTGACTTTCACTGCGGTACTGGTCCCTCACATATTGTCTCAGGTTCCACACACACTGACTCTCAATGGGGTACGGTTCCAACAAACACTGACTCTCACTGGGGTACGGGTCCCACACACACTGACTCTCACTGGGTTACGGGTCCCACACACACTGACTCTCATTGGGGTACAGTCCCACACACACTGACTCTCATTGGGGTACTGTCCCAAACACACTGACTCTCACTGGGGTACAGCTCCCACACACAGTGACCCTCACTGTGGTACGGGTCCCACACACACTGACTTTCACTGGGGTACAGTCCCATTGACACTGACTCTCACTGGTGTGCGGGTCCCACACACACTGACTCTCACTGCGGTACGGATCCCACACACTGACTCTCACTGGGGTACGGGGCCCACACACACTGACTCTCACTGGGGTACGGGTCCCTCACATAGTGACTCTCATTGGGGTACAGTCACACACACTGACTCTCATTGGGGTACTGTCCCAACACACTGACTCTCACTGGGGTACAGCTCCCACACACAGTGACCCTCACTGTGATACGGGTCCCACACACACTGACTTTCACTGGGGTACAGTCCCATTGACACTGACTCTCACTGGGGTGCGGGTCCCACACACACTGACTCTCACTGCGGTACGGATCCCACACACTGACTCTCACTGGGGTACGGGGCCCACACACACTGACTCTCACTGGTGTACAATCCCTCATACACTGACTCTCATTGGGTTACAGTCACAAACACACTGACTTTCACTGCGGTACTGGTCCCTCACATATTGTCTCTCACTGAGGTACAGTCCCACACACACTGACTCTCACTGGGCTACAGGTCCCACACACAATGACTCTCACTGGGGTACGGGTCCCATGCACACAGACTGTCACTGGTGTACGGGTCCCACACAAACTGACTCTCACTGTAGTACGTGTCCCACACACACTGACTCTCACTGGGGTACGCGTCCCAGACACACTGACTCTCATTGGGGTACACTCCCAAATACACTGACTCTCACTGTGTACGGGTCGCACATAAACTGACTCTCACTGGGGTAAGGGTCCTCACATATTGAGTCTCAGTCGGGTACAGTCCCCCACACAATGACTCTCACTGGGGTACGAGGCCCACACACACTGACTCTCATTGGGGTACGGGTCCCACACACACAGACTCTCACTGGGGTACGGGTCCCAAAAACACTGACTCAAACTGGGGTACGGGTCCCACACACAATGACACTCACTGGGGTACGGGTTCCACACACACAGACTCTAACTGGCATACAGTCCCACACACACTGACTCTCACTGGGGTACGGGTCCCACACACACGTACTCTCACTGGGGTACAGTCCCACACACACTGACTCACACTGGGGTATGGGTCCCACACACACTGACTATCCCTGGGGTACAGTCCCACACACACTGACTCTCACTGGGGTACGGGTCCCACACACACTGACTCTCACTGGGGTACGGGTCCCACATACACTGACTCTCACTGAGGTGCGGGTCCCACACACACAGACTCTCATTGGGGTACGGGTCCCACACACACTGTCTCTCACTGGGGTACGGGTCACACACACACTGACTCTCACTGGGGTACAGGTCCCACCCACACTGACTCTCACTGGGGTATAGTCCCAAACTCACTGACTCTCACTGGGGTACAGGTCCCACACACACTGACTCTCACTTTGGTACAGGCCACAGACACACACTGACTATCATTGGGGTACAGTCCCAAACACACTGACTCTCCATGTAGTACGGGTCCCACATACACGGACTCTCACTGTGGTACGGGTCCCACATACAATGACTCTCACTGGGGTACAGTCCCAAACACACTGAGTCTCACTGAGGTACAGGTCCCACATTCACGGACTCTCACTAGGGTACAGTCCCACACACACTGACTCTCACTGGGGTACAGGTCACACACACACGCTGACTCTCACTGGGGTTCGGGTCCCATACACACCGACTCTCAACTGGGGTATGGGTCCCTTACGTTTTGACTCTCACTGGGGTACAGGCCCACACACACTGACTCTCACTGGGGCAAATGTCCCAAACACACTTACTCTCACTGGGGTACAGGCCCCACACACACTGACTCTCACTGGGGTACGGGACCCACACACACTGCCTCTCACTGGGGTATGGGTCCCTTACGTTTTGACTCTCACTGGGGTACAGGCCCACACACACTGACTCTCACTGGGGTACATGTCCCACGCACACTTACTCTCACTGGGGTACAGGCCCCACAAAAACTGACTCTCACGGGGTACGGGTCCCTCACATATTGAGTCTCACTCGGGTACAGTCCTACACACTGACTCTCACTGGCGTACGGGTTCCACACACAATGACTCTCACTGGGGTACTAGGCCCACACACACTGACTCTCACTGGGGTGCAGTCCAACAAACACTGACACTCACTAGGGTACGGGTCCCACACACACTGACTCTCACTGGGGTACGGGTCCCACACACACTGACTCTTACTGGGGTACAGGTCCCACGCACACTGACTCTCACTGGGGTATGGGTCCCACACACACTGACTCTCACTGGAGTACAGGTCCCACACACACTGACTCTGACTGGGGTACAGGTCCCACACACACTGACTCTCATTGGGGTACAGTCCTAAACACACTGACTCTCACTGGTGTATGGGAGGAACACAAACTGACTCTTACTGAGGTACGGGTCCCACACACAATGACTCTCACTGGGGTACTAGGCCCACACACACTGACTCTCACTGGGGTACGTGACCCACACAAACTGACTCTCACTGGGGTACGGGTCCCACACACACTGACTCTCACTGTGGTACGGGTCCGACAACAGTGAATCCCACGGGGGATTGGGTCCCATACACACGGACTCTCACAGGGGTACGGGTCCCACATTCACGGGCTCTCACTGGGGTACGGGTCCCACAGACACTGACACTCAACTGGGGTGCAGTCCAACACACACTGACTCTCACTGGGGTACAGGTCCCACACACACTGATTCTCTCTGGGGTACAGTCCCAAACACACTGAGTCTCACTGGGGTACAGGTCACACACACACTGATTCTCACTGGGGTTCGGGTCCCACACACACCGACTCTCAACTGGGGTGCAGTCCAACACACACCTCAGTGGGCTACGGGACCCACACATGCAGACTCTCATTGGGGTACAGTCACACACACACTGATTCTCACTGGGGTAGGGGTCCCACACACACTGACTCTCATTGGGGTGCCGTCCAACATACACTGACTCTCACTGAGGTTCGGGTCCCACACACACTGACTCTCACTGGGGTACGGGTCCCTTACGTTTTGACTCTCACTGGGGTACAGTCCCAAACACACTGGCACTCACTCGGGTACGAGTCCCACACTCTCTGAGTCTCACTGGGGTACGGGTCCCACAAACAATGACTCTCAATGGGGTCCGGTTCCAACACACACTGACTCTCACTGGGGTACAGGTCCCAAACAAACTGACTCTCACTGGGGTACAGTCCCAAACACACTGACTCTCACTGGGGTACGAGTCCCACACACACTGACTCTCAACTGGGGTGCAGTCCAACACACACTGACTCTCACTGGGGTACAGGTCCCACACACACTGATTCTCTCTGGGGTACAGTCCCAAACACACTGAGTCTCAGTGGGCTACGGGACCCACACATGCAGACTCTCATTGGGGTACAGTCACAATCATACTGACTCTCACTGGGGTACGGGACGCACACACACTGCCTCTCACTGGGTATGGGTCCCTTACGTTTTGACTCTCACTGGGGTACAGGCCCACACACATTGACTCTCACTGGGGTACATGTCCCACACACACTTACTCCCACTGGGGTACAGGCCCCACACACACTGACTCTCACTGTGGTACGGGTCCCACACACACTGACTCTCACTGGGGTACAGTCCCAAACACACTGAGTCTCACTGAGGTACGGGTCCCACATTCACGGACTCTGACTCGGGGACGGATCCCACACACACTGACTCTCAACTGGGGTGCAGTCCAACACACAGTGACTTTTACTGGGATACGGGTCCCACACAGACTGACTCTCACTGGGGTACGGGTCCCATACACACTGACTCTCATTGTAGTACAGTTCCAAATACACTGACTCTCACTGGTGTACGGGACCCACAAAAACTGACTCTCACTGGGGTACGGGTCCCTCACATATTGAGTCTCACTCGGGTACAGTCCTACACACTGACTCTCACTGGCGTACGGGTTCCACACACAATGACTCTCACTGGGGTACTAGGCCCACACACACTGACTCTCACTGGGGTGCAGTCCAACACACACTGACACTCACTAGGGTACGGGTCCCACACACACTGACTCTCACTGGAGTACGGGTCCCACACACACTGACTCTCACTGGGGTTTGGGTCACACACACACTGACTCTCACTGGGGTAGGGGTCCCACACACACTGACTCTCATTGGGGTGCCGTCCAACATACACTGACTCTCACTGAGGTTCGGGTCCCACACACACTGACTCTCACTGGGTTACAGTCCCAAACAGATTGAATCTCACTGAGGTACGAGTCCCCCACACACTGACTCTCATTGGGGTACATTCCCAATCATACTGACTCTCACTGTGGTACAGTCCCACAAACAATGACTCTCACTGGGGTACGGTTCCCACACATACTTACTCTCACTGGGGTGTGGGACTCACACACACTGACTCTCACTGGGGTACGGGTCCCTTACGTTTTGACTCTCACTGGGTACAGTCCCAAACACACTGGCACTCACTGGGACACGAGTCCCACACTCTCTGACTCTCACTGGGGTACGGGTCCCACAAACAATGACTCTCACTGGGGTACGGTTCCAACACACACTGACTCTCACTGGGGTACAGTCCCAAACACACTGACTCTCACTGGGGTACAGGTCCCACACACACTGACTCTCACTGGGGTACAGTCCCAAACACACTGACTCTCACTGGGGTACGGGTCCCTCACATAGTGAGTGTCACTCGGGTACAGTCCCACACACACTGACTCTCACTGGGGTACTAGGCCCACACACACTGACTCTCACTGCGGTACAGTTCAACACACACTGACACTCACTAGGGTACAGGTCCCACACACACTGACTTTCACTGGGGTACAGTTCCCACACACACTGACTCTCACTGGGGTACAGGTCCCACACACACTGACTCTCACTGGGGTACGGGTCCCACACACACTGACTCTCACTGCGGTACGGGTCCCACACACACTGACTCTCATTGGGGTACAGTCCTAAACACACTGACTCTCACTGGTGTATGGGAGGAACACAAACTGACTCTCACTGTGGTACGGGTCCGACAACAATGAATCTCACGGGAGGATGGGTCCCATACACACGGATTCTCACAGGGGTACGGGTCCCACATTCACGGGCTCTCACTGGGGTACGGGTCCCACAGACACTGACACTCAACTGGGGTGCAGTCCAACACACACTGACTCTCACTGGGGTACAGGTCCCACACACACTGACTCTCTCTGGGGTACAGTCCCAAACACACTGAGTCTCACTGGGGTACAGGTCACACACACACTGATTCTCACTGGGGTTCGGGTCCCACACACACCGACTCTCAACTACAACTCAGTGGGCTACGGGACCCACACATGCAGACTCTCATTGGGATACAGTCACAATCATACTGACTCTCACTGGGGTACGGGACCCACACACGCTGCCTCTCACTGGGGTATGGGTCCCTTACGTTTTGACTCTCACTGGGGTACAGGCCCACACACACTGACTCTCACTGGGGTACATGTCCCACACACACTTACTCTCACTGGGGTACAGGCCCCACACACACTGACTCTCACTGTGGTACGGGTCCCACACACACTGACTCTCACTGGGGTACAGTCCCAAACACACTGAGTTTCTCTGAGGTACGGGTCCCACATTCACGGACTCTGACTCGGGGACGGATCCCACACACACTGACTCTCAACTGGGGTGCAGTCCAACACACAGTGACTTTTACTGGGATACGGGTCCCACACAGACTGACTCTCACTGGGGTACGGGTCCCATACACACTGACTCTCATTGTAGTACAGTTCCAAATACACTGACTCTCACTGGTGTACGGGACCCACAAAAACTGACTCTCACTGGGGTACGGGTCCCTCACATATTGAGTCTCACTCGGGTACAGTCCTACATACTGACTCTCACTGGCGTACGGGTTCCACACACAATGACTCTCACTGGGGTACGAGGCCCACACACACTGACTCTCACTGGGGTGCAGTCCAACACACACTGACACTCACTAGGGTACGGGTCCCACACACACTGACTCTCACTGGGGTACGGGTCCCACACACACTGACTCTTACTGGGGTACAGGTCCCACGCACACTGACTCTCACTGGGGTACGGGTCCCACACACACTGACTCTCACTGGAGTACAGGTCCCACACACACTGACTCTCACTGGGGTTCGGGTCACACACACACTGACTCTCACTGGGGTAGGGGTCCCACACACACTGACTCTCATTGGGGTGCCGTACAACATACACTGACTCTCACTGAGGTTCGGGTCCCACACACACTGACTCTCACAGGAATACGGGTCCTAGACACTCTTACTCTCACTGGGGTATGGGACGCACGCACACTGACTCTCACTGGGGTACAGTCCCAAACAGATTGAATCTCACTGAGGTACGAGTCCCCCATACACTGACTCTCACTGGGGTATGGTTCCCACACACACTTACTCTCACTGGGGTACGGGACTCACACACACTGACTCTCACTGGGGTACGGGTCCCTTACGTTTTGACTCTCACTGGGGTACAGTCCCAAACACACTGGCACTCACTGGGGTACGAGTCCCACACTCTCTGACTCTCACTGGGGTACGGGTCCCACAAACAATGACTCTCACTGGGGTCCGGTTCCAACACACACTGACTCTCACTGGGGTACAGGTCCCAAACAAACTGACTCTCACTGGGGTACAGTCCCAAACACACTGACTCTCACTGGGGTACGAGTCCCACACACACTGACTCTCAACTGGGGTGCAGTCCAACACACACTGACTCTCACTGGGGTACGAGTCCCACACACACTGACTCTCACTGGGGTACAGGTCCCACACACACTGATTCTCTCTGGGGTACATTCCAAACACACTGAGTCTCAGTGGGCTACGGGACCCACAAATGCAGACTCTCATTGGGGTACAGTCACAATCATACTGACTCTCACTGGGGTACGGGACCCACACACACTGCCTCTCACTGGGGTATGGGTCCCTTACGTTTTGACTCTCACTGGGGTACAGGCCCACACACACTGACTCTCACTGGGGTACGCGTCCCAGACACACTGACTCTCATTGGGGTACGCGTCCCAGACACACTGACTCTCATTGGAGTACACGTCCCAGACACACTGACTCTCACTGGTGTACGGGACACACATAAACTGACTCTCACTGGGGTAAGGGTCCTCACATATTGAGTCTCACTCGGGTACAGTCCCACACACTGACTCTCACTGGGGTACGGGTTCCACACACAATGACTCTCACTGGGGTGCTAGGCCCACACACACTGGCTCTCACTGGGGTACAGTCACAAACACACTGACTCTCACTGGGGTACAGTCACAAACACATTGAGTCTCACTGGGGTACAGGTCCCACGCAGACTGACACTCACTGGGGTACAGGTCCCACACACACTGACTCTCATTTGGGTATGGGTCCCACACACACAGAATCTCACTGGGGTACGGGTCCCAAAAACACTGACTCAAACTGGGGTTCGGGTCCCACACACACTGACTCTCACTGTGGTACGGGTTCCACACACACAGACTCTCACTGGGGTACAGTCCCACACACACTGACTCTCACTGGGGTACGGGTCCCACACACACGGACTCTCACTGGGGTACGGGTCCCACACACACTGACTCTCACTGGGGTACAGGTCCCACACACACTGATTCTCTCTGGGGTACAGTCCCAAATACACTGAGTCTCACTGGAGTACAGGTCACACGCACACTGACTCTCACTGGGGTTCGGGTCCCACACACACCGACTCTCAACTGGGTTGCAGTCCAACGCGCACTGACTTTCACTGGGGTACCGGTCCCACACACACTGATTCTCTCTGGGTTACAGTCCCAAATACACTGAGTCTCACTGGGGTACAGGTCACACACACACTGAATCTCACTGGGGTACGGGTCCAACACACACAGACTCTCACTGGGATACTGTCCCACACACACTGACTCTCACTGGGGTACGGGTCGCACATACACTGACTCTCACTGAGGTACAGGTACCACACACACAGACTCTCATTGGGTTACGGGTCCCACACACACTGACTCTCACTGATGTACGGGTCCCACACACACTGACTCTCACTGTGGTACAGTCCCAAACACACTGACTCTCAACTGGGTTGCAGTCCAACGCACTCTGACTCTCACTGAGGTACGGGTCCCACACACACAGACTCTCATTGGGTTACGGGTCCCACACACACTGACTCTCATTGGGTTAAGGGTCCCACACACACTGACTCTCACTGTGGTACAGTCCCAAATACACTGACTCTCAACTGGGGTGCAGTCCAACGCACTCTGACTTTCACTGGGGTACGGGTCCCACACACACTGACTCTCACTGGGGTACAGGTCCCACTCACACTGACTCTCACTGGGGTACAGTCCCAAACTCACTGACACTCACTGGGGTACAGTCCCAAAAAACACTGACTTTCCATGTGGTACGGGTCCCACATACATGGACTCTCACTGTGGTACGGGTCCCACATACAATGACACTCACTGGGGTACAGTCCCACACACACTGACTCTCACTGAGGTACGGTTTCCACATTTACGGCCTCACACTCGGGTACGGGTCCCACACACACTGATTCTCAACTGGAGTGCAGTCCAATACATGCTGACTTTCATTTGCGTACAGGTCCCAAACACACTGACTCTCTCTGGGGTATGGGTCCCACACTCACTGAATCTCTTTGGGGTACAGGTCCCACACACACTGACTCTCACTGGGGTACAGGTCCCACACACACTGACTCTCACTGGGGTACGGGTCCCACACAAACTGACTCTCACTGGGGTACAGTCCCAAACACACTCACTTTCACTGGGGTACATTCCCAAACACACTGACTCTCACTGGGGTACGGTTCCCACACAAACTAATTCTCACTCGGGTACAGTCCCACACACACTGACTCTCACTGGGGTACAGGTCCCACACACAGTGACCCTCACTGTGGTACGGGTCCCACACACACTGACTCTCACTGGGGTACAGTTCCCCAATCTCTGACTCTCACTGGGGTCAGGGATCCACACACACAGACTCTCACTGGGGTACGGGTACCAAAAAAAACCTGACTCTCACTGGGGTACAGTTGCACACACACTGACTTTCACTGGGGTACGGGCCCCACACACACGGACTCTCAGTGGGGTACGGGTCCCAAAAACACTAGCTCAAACTTGAGTTCGGGTCCCACACACACTGACTCTCACTGTGGTACGGGTTCCACACACACAGACTCTCACTGGGGTACAGTCCCACACACACTGACTCTCACTGGGGTACGGGCCCCACACACACGGACTCTCAGTGGGGTACGGGTCCCACACACACTGACTCTCACTGGGGTGCAGTCCAACACACACTGACTCTCACTGGGATACGAGTCCCACACACACTCACTCTCACTGGGGTACAGTCCAACACACACTGACTCTCACTGGGGTATGTGTCCCACACACACTGACTCTCACTGGGGTACAGGACCCATATCCACTGACTCTCACTGGGGTACAGTTCCACACACACTGACTCTCACTGGGGTACAGGACCCATATCCACTGACTCTCACTGGGGTACAGTTCCACACACACTGACTCTCACTGGGGTACAGGTCCCACACACACTGATTCTCTCTGGGGTACAATCCCAAATACACTGAGTCTCACTGGGGTACAGATCACACGCACACTGACTCTCACTGGGGTTCGGGTCCAACACACACAGACTCTCACTGGGATACTGTCCCACACACACTGACTCTCACTGACGTACGGGTCCCACACACACTGACTCTCACTGTGGTACAGTCCCAAACACACTGACTCTCAACTGGATTGCAGTCCAACGCACACTGACTTTCACTGAGGTACGGGTCCCACACACACTGACTCTCATTGTAGTACAGTTCCAAACACACTGACTCTCACTGGTGTACGGGACCCACAAAAACTGACTCTCACTGGGGTACGGGTCCCTCACATATTGAGTCTCACTCGGGTACAGTCCCACACACTGACTCTCACTGGGGTATGGGTTCCACACACAATGACTCTCACTGGGGTACTAGGCCCACACACACTGACTCTCACTGGGGTGAAGTCCAACACACACTGACACTCACTAGGGTACGGGTCCCACACACACTGACTCTCACTGGGATGCACGCCCACACACAGTTACTCTCAATGGGGTACGGGACACACACACACTGAATCTCACTGGGGTACAGTCACACATACACTGACTCTCACTGTGGTACAGGTCCCACATTCACTTACTCTCACTGGGGTACAGTCCCACAAACACTGACTCTCAGTGGGGTACAGGTCCCACACACACTGACACTCACTGGGGTACAGGTCTCACACACACTGACTCTCACTGGGATACAGTCACATACACACTGACTCTCACTGGGGTACGGGTCCCACACACACTGCCTCTCACTGGGGTACAGGTCCCACACACTCTGACTCTCACTTGGGTACAGTTCCACACCCATTGACTCTCACTGGAGTATGGGTCCCTCACAAACTGACTCTCACTGGGGTACAGATCCCACACACACTGACTCTCACTTGGGGACAGGTCCCACATACACTGACTCTCACTGAGGTACAGGTCCCACAGACACTTACTCTCACTGGGGTAAAATCACACACACACTGACTCTCACTGGGGTACAGTTCCACACACACTGACTCTCATTGGGGTATGGGTCCCGCGCACACTGACTCTCACTGGGGTACAGGAACCATACACACTGACTCTCACTTGGGTACAGTTCCACACACACTGACTCTCACTGGGGTACAGTTCCACACACACTGACTCTCATTGGGGTATGTGTCCCGCACACACTGACTCTCACTGGTGTATGTGTCCCACATACACTGACTCTCACTGGGGTACCGGACCCAGGCACACTGACGCTCACTGGGGTATGTGTCCCACACACACTGACTCTCACTGTGGTACAGGACCCATACACACTGACTCTCACTGGGGTACAGTTCCACACACACTGACTCTCACTGGGATACAGTCCAACACACACTGAGTCTCACTGGGGTGCACTCCCACACACAGTTATTCTCAGTGGGGTATGGGACACACACACACTGACTCTCACTGGGGTGCTGTCTCACACACATTGACTCTCATTGTGGTACAGGTCCCACACACACTGACTCTCACTGGGGCACAATCACACACACACTGACTCTCACTAGGATAAGGGACCACACACATTGACTCTCACTGGGGTTTGTGTCCCACACACACTGACTCTCACTGGGGTACGGATCCAACACACACTCACTCTCACTGGGGTACAGTCCAACACACACTGACTCTCACTGGGGTATGTGTCCCACACACACTGACTCTCACTGGGGTACAGGACCCATATCCACTGACTCTCACTGGGGTACAGTTCCACACACACTGACTCTCACTGGGGTACAGTCCAACACACACTGTCTCTCACTGGGGTACGGGCCCCACACACACGGACTCTCAGTGGGGTACGGGTCCCACACACACTGACTCTCACTGGGGTACAGGTCCCACACACACTGATTCTCTCTGGGGTACAATCCCAAATACACTGAGTCTCACTGGGGTACAGATCACACGCACACTGACTCTCACTGGGGTTCGGGTCCAACACACACAGACTCTCACTGGGATACTGTCCCACACACACTGACTCTCACTGACGTACGGGTCCCACACACACTGACTCTCACTGTGGTACAGTCCCAAACACACTGACTCTCAACTGGATTGCAGTCCAACGCACACTGACTTTCACTGAGGTACGGGTCCCACACACACTGACTCTCATTGTAGTACAGTTCCAAACACACTGACTCTCACTGGTGTACGGGACCCACAAAAACTGACTCTCACTGGGGTACGGGTCCCTCACATATTGAGTCTCACTCGGGTACAGTCCCACACACTGACTCTCACTGGGGTATGGGTTCCACACACAATGACTCTCACTGGGGTACTAGGCCCACACACACTGACTCTCACTGGGGTGAAGTCCAACACACACTGACACTCACTAGGGTACGGGTCCCACACACACTGACTCTCACTGGGATGCACGCCCACACACAGTTACTCTCAATGGGGTACGGGACACACACACACTGAATCTCACTGGGGTACAGCCACACATACACTGACTCTCACTGTGGTACAGGTCCCACATTCACTTACTCTCACTGGGGTACAGTCCCACAAACACTGACTCTCAGTGGGGTACAGGTCCCACACACACTGACTCTCACTGGGGTACAGTTCCCCAATCTCTGACTCTCACTGGGGTCAGGGATCCACACACACAGACTCTCACTGGGGTACGGGTACCAAAAAAAACCTGACTCTCACTGGGGTACAGTTGCACACACACTGACTTTCACTGGGGTACGGGCCCCACACACACGGACTCTCAGTGGGGTACGGGTCCCAAAAACACTAGCTCAAACTTGAGTTCGGGTCCCACACACACTGACTCTCACTGTGGTACGGGTTCCACACACACAGACTCTCACTGGGGTACAGTCCCACACACACTGACTCTCACTGGGGTACGGGCCCCACACACACGGACTCTCAGTGGGGTACGGGTCCCACACACACTGACTCTCACTGGGGTGCAGTCCAACACACACTGACTCTCACTGGGATACGAGTCCCACACACACTCACTCTCACTGGGGTACAGTCCAACACACACTGACTCTCACTGGGGTATGTGTCCCACACACACTGACTCTCACTGGGGTACAGGACCCATATCCACTGACTCTCACTGGGGTACAGTTCCACACACACTGACTCTCACTGGGGTACAGGACCCATATCCACTGACTCTCACTGGGGTACAGTTCCACACACACTGACTCTCACTGGGGTACAGGTCCCACACACACTGATTCTCTCTGGGGTACAATCCCAAATACACTGAGTCTCACTGGGGTACAGATCACACGCACACTGACTCTCACTGGGGTTCGGGTCCAACACACACAGACTCTCACTGGGATACTGTCCCACACACACTGACTCTCACTGACGTACGGGTCCCACACACACTGACTCTCACTGTGGTACAGTCCCAAACACACTGACTCTCAACTGGATTGCAGTCCAACGCACACTGACTTTCACTGAGGTACGGGTCCCACACACACTGACTCTCATTGTAGTACAGTTCCAAACACACTGACTCTCACTGGTGTACGGGACCCACAAAAACTGACTCTCACTGGGGTACGGGTCCCTCACATATTGAGTCTCACTCGGGTACAGTCCCACACACTGACTCTCACTGGGGTATGGGTTCCACACACAATGACTCTCACTGGGGTACTAGGCCCACACACACTGACTCTCACTGGGGTGAAGTCCAACACACACTGACACTCACTAGGGTACGGGTCCCACACACACTGACTCTCACTGGGATGCACGCCCACACACAGTTACTCTCAATGGGGTACGGGACACACACACACTGAATCTCACTGGGGTACAGTCACACATACACTGACTCTCACTGTGGTACAGGTCCCACATTCACTTACTCTCACTGGGGTACAGTCCCACAAACACTGACTCTCAGTGGGGTACAGGTCCCACACACACTGACACTCACTGGGGTACAGGTCTCACACACACTGACTCTCACTGGGATACAGTCACATACACACTGACTCTCACTGGGGTACGGGTCCCACACACACTGCCTCTCACTGGGGTACAGGTCCCACACACTCTGACTCTCACTTGGGTACAGTTCCACACCCATTGACTCTCACTGGAGTATGGGTCCCTCACAAACTGACTCTCACTGGGGTACAGATCCCACACACACTGACTCTCACTTGGGGACAGGTCCCACATACACTGACTCTCACTGAGGTACAGGTCCCACAGACACTTACTCTCACTGGGGTAAAATCACACACACACTGACTCTCACTGGGGTACAGTTCCACACACACTGACTCTCATTGGGGTATGGGTCCCGCGCACACTGACTCTCACTGGGGTACAGGAACCATACACACTGACTCTCACTTGGGTACAGTTCCACACACACTGACTCTCACTGGGGTACAGTTCCACACACACTGACTCTCATTGGGGTATGTGTCCCGCACACACTGACTCTCACTGGTGTATGTGTCCCACACACACTGACTCTCACTGGGGTACCGGACCCAGGCACACTGACGCTCACTGGGGTATGTGTCCCACACACACTGACTCTCACTGTGGTACAGGACCCATACACACTGACTCTCACTGGGGTACAGTTCCACACACACTGACTCTCACTGGGATACAGTCCAACACACACTGAGTCTCACTGGGGTGCACTCCCACACACAGTTATTCTCAGTGGGGTATGGGACACACACACACTGACTCTCACTGGGGTGCTGTCTCACACACATTGACTCTCATTGTGGTACAGGTCCCACACACACTGACTCTCACTGGGGCACAATCACACACACACTGACTCTCACTAGGATAAGGGACCACACACATTGACTCTCACTGGGGTTTGTGTCCCACACACACTGACTCTCACTGGGGTACGGATCCAACACACACTCACTCTCACTGGGGTACAGTCCAACACACACTGACTCTCACTGGGGTATGTGTCCCACACACACTGACTCTCACTGGGGTACAGGACCCATATCCACTGACTCTCACTGGGGTACAGTTCCACACACACTGACTCTCACTGGGGTACAGTCCAACACACACTGTCTCTCACTGGGGTACGGGCCCCACACACACGGACTCTCAGTGGGGTACGGGTCCCACACACACTGACTCTCACTGGGGTACAGGTCCCACACACACTGATTCTCTCTGGGGTACAATCCCAAATACACTGAGTCTCACTGGGGTACAGATCACACGCACACTGACTCTCACTGGGGTTCGGGTCCAACACACACAGACTCTCACTGGGATACTGTCCCACACACACTGACTCTCACTGACGTACGGGTCCCACACACACTGACTCTCACTGTGGTACAGTCCCAAACACACTGACTCTCAACTGGATTGCAGTCCAACGCACACTGACTTTCACTGAGGTACGGGTCCCACACACACTGACTCTCATTGTAGTACAGTTCCAAACACACTGACTCTCACTGGTGTACGGGACCCACAAAAACTGACTCTCACTGGGGTACGGGTCCCTCACATATTGAGTCTCACTCGGGTACAGTCCCACACACTGACTCTCACTGGGGTATGGGTTCCACACACAATGACTCTCACTGGGGTACTAGGCCCACACACACTGACTCTCACTGGGGTGAAGTCCAACACACACTGACACTCACTAGGGTACGGGTCCCACACACACTGACTCTCACTGGGATGCACGCCCACACACAGTTACTCTCAATGGGGTACGGGACACACACACACTGAATCTCACTGGGGTACAGTCACACATACACTGACTCTCACTGTGGTACAGGTCCCACATTCACTTACTCTCACTGGGGTACAGTCCCACAAACACTGACTCTCAGTGGGGTACAGGTCCCACACACACTGACACTCACTGGGGTACAGGTCTCACACACACTGACTCTCACTGGGATACAGTCACATACACACTGACTCTCACTGGGGTACGGGTCCCACACACACTGCCTCTCACTGGGGTACAGGTCCCACACACTCTGACTCTCACTTGGGTACAGTTCCACACCCATTGACTCTCACTGGAGTATGGGTCCCTCACAAACTGACTCTCACTGGGGTACAGATCCCACACACACTGACTCTCACTTGGGGACAGGTCCCACATACACTGACTCTCACTGAGGTACAGGTCCCACAGACACTTACTCTCACTGGGGTAAAATCACACACACACTGACTCTCACTGGGGTACAGTTCCACACACACTGACTCTCATTGGGGTATGGGTCCCGCGCACACTGACTCTCACTGGGGTACAGGAACCATACACACTGACTCTCACTTGGGTACAGTTCCACACACACTGACTCTCACTGGGGTACAGTTCCACACACACTGACTCTCATTGGGGTACAGGTCCCACACACATTGACTCTCACTGGGGTTTGTGTCCCACACACACTGACTCTCACTGGGGTACGGATCCAACACACACTGACTCTCACTGGTGTATGTGTCCCACACACACTGACTCTCACTGGGGTACCGGACCCAGGCACACTGACTCTCACTGGGGTATGTGTCCCACACACACTGACTCTCACTGTGGTACAGGACCCATACACACTGACTCTCACTGGGGTACAGTTCCACACACACTGACTCTCACTGGGATACAGTCCAACACACACTGAGTCTCACTGGGGTGCACTCCCACACACAGTTATTCTCAGTGGGGTATGGGACGCACACACACTGACTCTCACTGGGGTGCTGTCTCACACACATTGACTCTCATTGTGGTACAGGTCCCACACACACTGACTCTCACTGGGGCACAATCACACACACACTGACTCTCACTAGGATAAGGGACCACACACATTGACTCTCACTGGGGTTTGTGTCCCACACACACTGACTCTCACTGGGGTACGGATCCAACACACACTGACTCTCACTGGGGTACAGTCCAACACACACTGACTCTCACTGGGGTATGTGTCCCACACACACTGACTCTCACTGGGGTACAGGACCCATATCCACTGACTCTCACTGGGGTACAGTTCCACACACACTGACTCTCACTGGGGTACAGTCCAACACACACTGTCTCTCACTGGGATGAACTCCCACACACAGTTATTCTCAGTGGGGTACGGGACATACACAAACTGACTCTCACTGGGGTACTGTCTCACACACATTGACTCTCATTGGGGAACAGGTCCCTCACACACTGACTCTCACTGGGGCAGAATCACACACACACTGACTCTCACTAGGATAAGGGACCACACACATTGACTCTCACTGGGGTACGAGTCGCAGACACACTAATACTCTCTGGGGTACGTGTCCCACACACACTGACTCTCACTGGGGTACGGATCCAACACACACTGACTCTTACTGGGTTACAGGTCCAACACACACTGACTCTCGCTGGGGTACAGGTCCCACACACACTGACTCTCACTGTGGTAGAGTTCCACACAAACTGACTCTCACTGGGGTACGGGTCCCATTCACACTGACTCTCACTGGGCCACGGGTCCCATACACACCGACTATCACTGGGGTACGGGTTCCACACACACTGACTCTCACTGGGGCATAATCACACACACACTTACTCTCACTTGGGTACAGGTCCAACACACACTGACTCTTACTGGTGTACAGGTCCAACACACACTGACTCTCACTGGGGTACAGATCCCACACACACTGACTCTCACTGGGATACAGTCACATACACACTGACTCTCACTGGGGTACGGGTCCCACACACACTGCCTCTCACTGGGGTACAGGTCCCACACACGCTGACTCTCACTTGGGTACAGTTCCACACGAATTGACTCTCACCGGAGTACGGGTCCCTCACACACTGACTCTCACTGGGGTGCACTCCCACACATAGTTACTCTCAGTGGGGTACGGGACACACACACACTGACTCTCACTGGCGTACAGTCTCACACACACTGACTCTCATTGGGGTACAGGTCCCACACACACTGACTCTCACTGGGGCACAATCACACACACACTGACTCTCACTTGTATAAGGGACCACACACATTGACTCTCACTGGGGTACGTGTCCCACACACAATGACTCTCGCTGGCGTACGCGTCACACACACACTGACTCTTACTGGGGTACAGGTCCCACACACACTGACTCACACTGGGGCACAATCACACACACACTGACTATCACTGGGGTATGTGTCCCACACACACTGACTCTCACTGGGGGACAGGAACCATACACACTGGCTCTCACTGGGGTATGTGTCCCACACACACTGACTCTCACTGGGGTACAGGATCCATACACACTGACTCTCACTGGGGTACAAATCCCACAGACACTGACTCTCATTGGGGTACGAGTCGCACACACACTAATACTCTCTGGGGTATGTGTCCCACACACACTGACTCCCACTGGGGCATAATCACACACACACTTACTCACACTGGGGTATGGATCCAACACATACTGACTCTTACTGGGGTACAGATCCAACAAACACTGACTCTCGCTGGGGTACAGATCCCACACACACTGACTCTCACTGTGGTACAGTCCCACACACACTGACTCTCACTGGGGCATAATCACACACACACTTACTCTCACTTGGGTACAGGTCCAACACATACTGACTCTTACTGGTGTACAGGTCCAACACACATTGACTCTTACTGGTGTACAGTTCCCACACAGTTACTCTCACTGGGGTATAGTCCCACACACACTGACTATCACTGGGGTACGGGTCCCACACACACTGACTCTCAGTGGGGCATAATCACACACACACTTACTTTCACTGGGGTACAGGTCCCACACACACTGACTCTCACAAGGGTACAGTTTTACACACACTGACTCTCACTGGAGTACGGGTCCCTCACACACTGACTCTCACTGGGGTACAATCCCACACACACTGACTCTCCCTGGGGTACAGTCTCACACACACTGACTCTCACTGGGGCACAATCACACACACACTGACTACTACTGGGGTACAGGTCCCACACACACTGACTTCTACTGGGGTACGGGTTCCACACACACTGACTCTCACTGGAGTACGGTTCCCACACACACTGACTCTTACTGGGGTAGAGTTCCCACACACAATGACTCTCACTGCGGTACGAGTCGCACACACACTAATATTCAATGGGGTACGTGTCCCACACACACTGATTCTCACTGGGGTATGGGTCCCACACACACTGACTCTCACTGGGGTACGGGTCCCACACACACTGACTCTCACTGGGGCATAATCACACACACACTTACTTTCACTGGGGTACAGGTCCCACACACACTGACTCTCACTGTGGTACACGTCCCACACACACTGACTCTCACTGGAGTGCAAGTCCCACACACACTGACTCTCATTGGGGTACAGGTCCCACACACACTGACTCTCCTTGTGGTACGGGTCCCACACAAACTGACTCTCACCGGGGTACAGTGTCACACACACTGACTCTCACTGGGGTACAGGTCCCACACGCACTGACTCTCACTGGGGTACAGTCACACACACACTGACTCTCACAAGGGTACAGTACAACACACACTGACTCTCACTGGGGTACAGGTCCCACACACAGTTACTCTCATTGGGATGTGGGACACACACACACTGACTCTCACTGGAGTACAGTCACACACACACTGACTCTCACACGGGTACAGTCCAACACACACTGACTCTCACTGGGGCACGGCTCCTACATGCACCAACTGTCACTGGGGTACGGGACACACACACACACTGAATCTCACTGGGGTACAATCCCACACACACTGATGACTACTGGGGTACAGTTCCCACACACACTGACTTCTACTGGGGTCTGGGTTCCACACACACTGACTCTCACTGGAGTACGGTTCCCACAAACACTGACTCTCACTGCGGTACAGGTCCCACACACAATGACTCTCACTAGGGTACGAGTCGCACACACAAATACATCTCTGGGATACGTGTCCCACACACACTGACTCTCACTGGGGTACGGGTCCCACACACACTGACTCCCACTGGGGTACGGGTCCCACACACACTGACTCTCACTGGGGCATAATCACACACACACTTACTCTCACTGGGTTACGGATCCAACACACACTGACTCTTACTGGGGTACAGGTCCAACACACACTAACTCGCGATGGGGTACAGGTCCAAAACACACTGACTCTCACTGTGGTACAGTCCAACACACACTCACTCTCTCTGGGGTATGGGTCCCACACACAATGACTCTCACTGTGGTACAGTCCCACACACACTTACTCTCACTGGGGTACGGATCCTATTCACACTGACTCAAACTGGGGTACAGGTCCCACATGCACTGACTCTCACTGGGATGCACGCCCACACACAGTTACTCTCATTGGGGTACGGGGCACACACACACTGAATCTCACTGGGGTACAGTCACACATACACTGACTCTCACTGTGGTACAGGTCCCACATTCACTTACTCTCACTGGGGTACAGTCCCACAAACACTGACTCTCAGTGGGGTACAGGTCCCACACACACATTGATTCTCACTGGGGTACAGGTCCCACACACATTGACTCTCACTGGGGTACGGGACCACACACACTGACTCTCACTGGGGTACAGTCCAACACACACTGACTCTCACTGGGGTGCACTCCCACACACAGTTACTCTCAGTGGGGTACGGGACACACACACACTGAATCTCACTGGGGTACAGTCCCACACACACTGACTCTCACTGGGATACAGTTCCACACACACTGACTCTCATTGGGGTATCGGTCCCACGCACAATGACTCTCACTGGGGTATGTGTCCCACACACACTGACTCTCACTGGGGTACAGGACCCAGGCACACTGACTATCACTGGGGTATGTGTCCCACAAACACTGACTCTCACTGGGGCACAATCACATACACACTGACTCTCACTGGGGTACAGTTCCACACACACTGACTCTCATTGAGGGACGAGTCCCAGGCACACTGACTATCACTGGGGTATGTGTCCCACACACACTGACTCTCACTGGGGTACAGGACACATACACACTGACTCACACTGGGGTATGTGTCCCACACACACTGACTCTCACTGGGGTACAGGACCCATACACACTGACTCTCACTGGGGTACAGGTCCCACAGACACTGACTCTCATTGGGGTACGTGTCACACACACACTGACTCTCACTGGGGTACGGGTCCCACACACACTGACCCTCACTGGGGCATAATCACACACACACTTACTCTCACTGGGGTACGGATCCAACTCACACTGACTCTTACTGGGGTACAGGTCCAACACACACTGACTCTCGCTGGGGTACAGGTCCCATACACACTGACTCTCACTGTGGTACAGGTCCAACACACACTGACTCTCACTGGGGTACGGGTCCCATTCACACTGACTCTCACTGGGTCACGGGTCCCACACACACCGACTGTCAATGAGGTATGTGTTCCACACACACTGACTCTCACTGATGCATAATCACACACACACTTACTCTCACTTGAGTACAGGTCCAACACACACTGACTCTTACTGGTGTACAGGTCCAACACACACTGACTCTTACTGGTGTACAGTTCCCACACAGTTCCTCTCACTGGGGTATAGTCCCACACACACTGACTCTTACTGGGGTACAGGTCCCACACACACTGACTCTCACTGTGGTACACGTCCCACACACACTGACTCTCACTGGAGTACAGGTCCCACACACACTGACTCTCACTGGGGTACAGGTCCCACACACACTGACTCTCATTGGGGTACTGGTCCCACATGCACCAACTGTCACTGGGGTACGGGACACACACACACTGAATCTCACTGGGGTACAATCCCACACACACTGACTACTACTGTGGTACAGGTCCCACACACACTGACTTCTACTGGGGTACGGGTTCCACACACACTGACTCTCACTGGGGTATGGGTCCCACACACACTGACTCTCACTGGGGTGCAGGACCCAGGCACACTGACTCTCACTGGGGTATGTGTCCCACACACACTGACTCTCACTGGGGTACAGGACCCATACACACTGACTCTCACTGGGGTACAGTTCCAAACACACTGACTCTCACTGGGGTACACTTCCACACACACTGACTCTCATTGGAGTATGGGTCCCGCGCACACTGACTCTCACTGGGGTATGTGTCCCACACACACTGACTCTCACTGTGGTACAGGACCCAGGCACACTGACTCTCACTGGGGTATGTGTCCCACACACACAGACTCTCACTGGGGTACAGGACCCATACACACTGACTCTCACTGGGGTACAGTTCCACACACACTGACTCTCACTGGGGTACAGTCCAACACACACTGACTCTCACTGAGGTGCACTCCCACACACAGTTACTCTCAGTGGGGTACGGGACACACACACACTGAATCTCACTGGGGTACAGTCCCACACACACTGACTCTCATTGGGGTATCGGTCCCACGCACACTGACTCTCACTGGGGTATGTGTCCCACAGACACTGACTCTCACTGGGGTACAGGACCAAGGCACACTGACTCTCATGGGGTATGTGTCCCACAAACACTGACTCTCAGTGGGGTACAGGTCCCACACACACTGACTTTCACTGGGGTACAGGTCTCACACACACTGACTCTCACTAGGATACAGTCACATACACACTGACTCTCACTGGGGTACGGGTCCCACACACACTGCCTCTCACTGGGGTACAGGTCCACACACACTGACTCTCACTGGGTCACAGTCCAACACACACTGACTCTCACTGGGGTGCAGTCCCACACACAGTTACTCTCAGAGGGGTACGGGACACACACACACTGAATATCACTGGGGTATGGGACCACACACACTGACTCTCACTGGGGTACGTGTCCCACACACAATGACTCTCGCTGGCGTACGCGTCACACACACACTGACTCTTACTGGGGTACAGGTCCCACAGACATTGACTCTCACTGTGGCACAATCTCACACACACTGACTACTACTGGGGTACAGGTCCCACCCACACTGACTTCTACTGGGGTATGGGTTCCACACACACTGACTCTCACTGGAGTACGGTTCCCACACACGCTGACTCTCACTGGGGTACAGGTCCCACACACAATGAATCTCACTGGGGTACGAGTCGCACACACACTAATACTCTCTGGGGTACGTGTCCCACACACACTGAATCTCACTGGGGTACGGGTCCCACACACACTGACTCTCACTGAGGTACGGGTCCCACACACACTGACTCTCACTGGGGCATAATCACACACACACTTACTCTCACTGGGTTACGGGTCCCACACACACTGACCCTCACTGGGGCATAATCACACACACACTTACTCTCACTGGGGTACGGATCCAACTCACACTGACTCTTACTGGGGTACAGGTCCAACACACACTGACTCTCGCTGGGGTACAGGTCCCACACACACTGACTCTCACTGTGGTACGGATCCAACACACACTGACTCTTATCGTGGTAGAGTTCCACACACACTGACTCTCACTGGGGTACGGGTCCCACACACACCGACTGTCACTGAGGTATGTGTTCCACACACACTGACTCTCACTGATGCATAATCACACACACACTTACTCTCACTTGAGTACAGGTCCAACACACACTGACTCTTACTGGTGTACAGGTCCAACACACACTGACTCTTACTGGTGTACAGTTCCCACACAGTTCCTCTCACTGGGGTATAGTCCCACACACACTGACTCTTACTGGGGTACAGGTCCCACACACACTGACTCTCACTGTGGTACACGTCCCACACACACTGACTCTCACTGGAGTACAGGTCCCACACACACTGACTCTCACTGGGGTACAGGTCCCACACACACTGACTCTCATTGGGGTACTGGTCCCACACAAACTGACTCTCACTGGGGTACAGTGTCACACACACTGACTCTCACTGGGGTACAGGTCCCACACACACTTACCCTCACTGGGGTACAGTTCCACACACACTGACTCGCACTGGGGTACAGGTCCCACACACAATGACTCTCACTGGGGTACGAGTCGCACACACACTAATATTCTCTGGGATACGTGTCCCACGCACACTGACTCTCACTGGGGTACGGGTCCCACACACACTGACTCTCACTGGGGTACGGGTCCCACACACACTGACTCTCACTGGGGCATAATCACACACACACTTACTCTCACTGGGGTACGGATCCAACACACACTGACTCTTACTGGGGTACAGGTCCAACAAACACTGACTCTCGCTGGGGTACAGGTCGCACACACACTGACTCTCACTGTGGTACAGTCCCACACACACTGACTCTCACTGGGGCACAATCACACACACACTGACTCTCACTGGGGTACAGGGCCCATACACACTGGCTCTCACTGGGGTATGTGTCCCACACACACTGACTCTCACTGGGGTACAGGACCCATACACACTGACTCTCACTGGAGTACAGGTCCCACAGATACTGACTCTTATTGGGGTACGAGTCGCACACACACTAATACTCTCTGGGGTACGTATCCCACACACACTGACTCTCACTGGGGTACGGGTCCCACACACACTGACTCTCACTGGGGCATAATCACACACACACTTACTCTCACTGGGGTACGGATCCAACACTGACTGACTCTTACTGTGGTACGGATCCAACACACACTGACTCTCGCTGGGGTACAGGTCCCACACACACTGACTCTCACTGTGGTACCGTCCCACACACACTGACTCTCACTGGGGTATGGTTCCCATTCACACTGACTCTCACTAGGCCACGGGTCCCACACACACCGACTGTCACTGGGGTACGGGTTCCACACACACTGACTCTCACTGGGGCATAATCACACACACACTTACTCTCACTTGGGTACAGGTCCAACACACACTGACTCTTACTGGTGTATAGGTCCAACACACACTGACTCTTACTGTGGTACAGGTCCCACACACACTGACTCTCACTGGGGTACAGGTCCCACACACACTGACTCTCATTGGGGTACTGGTCCCACACAAACTGACTCTCACTGGGGTACAGTGTCACACACACTGACTCTCACTGGGGTACAGGTCCCACACACACTTACTCTCATTGGGGTACAGTTCCACACACACTGACTCGCACTGGGGTACAGGTCCCACACGCACTGACTCTCACTGGGGTACAGTCACACACACACTGACTCTCACAAGGGTACAGTCCAACACACACTGACTCTCACTGGGGTGCACTCCCACACACAGTTACTCTCATTGGGGTATGTGACACATACACACTGACTCTCACTGGGGTACAGTCACACACACACTGACTCTCACAAGGGTACAGTCCAACACACACTGACTCTCACCTGGGCACGGATCCAACATGCACCAACTGTCACTGGAGTACGGGACACACACACACTGAATCTCACTGGGGTACAATCCCACACACACTGACTACTACTGTGGTACAGGTCCCACACACACTGACTTCTACTGGGGTACGGGTTCCACACACACTGACTCTCACTGGAGTACGGTTCCCACACACACTGACTCTCACTGGGGTACAGGTCCCACACACAATGACTCTCACTGGGGTACGAGTCGCACTCACACTGACTCTCACTGGGGTACGGGTCCCACACACACTGACTCTCACTGGGGCATAATCACACACACACTTACTCTCACTGGGGTACGGATCCAACACACACTGACTCTTACTGGGGTCCAGGTCCAACAAACACTGACTCTCGCTGGTGTACAGGTCGCACACACACTGACTCTCACTGTGGTACAGTCCCACACACACTGACTCTCACTGGGGTACAGTCCAACACACACTGACTCTCACTGGGGTGCACTCCCACACACAGTTACTCTCAGTGGGGTACGGGACACACACACACAGAATCTCACTGGGGTACAGTCGCACACACACTGACTCTCACTGTGGTACAGTCACACACACACTGACTCTTCATGGGGTACAGGTCCCACAGACACTGACTCTCTCTGGGGCACAATCAACACACAATGACTATCACTGGGGTATGTGTCCCACACACACTGACTCTCACTGGGGCACAGGACCCATACAAACTGACTCTCACTGGGGTTTGTGTCCCACACACACTGACTCTCACTGGGGTACAGGACCCATACACACTGACTCTCACTGGGGTACAGGTCCCACAGACACTGACTCTTATTGGGGTACGAGTCGCACGCACACTAATACTCTCTGGGGTACGTGTCCCACACACACTGACTCTCACTGGGGTACATGTCCAACACACACTGACTCTCGCTGGAGTACAGGTCCCACACACACTGACTCTCACTGTGGTGCAATCCCACACACACTGACTCTCACTGGGGTTCGGGTTCCATTCACACTGACTCTCACTGGGGTTCGGGTTCCATTCACACTGACTCTCACTGGGCCACTGGTCCCACACACACCGACTGTCACTGGGGTACGGGTTCCACACACACTGACTCTCACTGGGGCATAATCACACACAAACTTACTCTCACTTGGGTACAGGTCCAACACACACTGACTCTTACTGGTGTACAGTTCCCACACAGTTCCTCTCACTGGGGTATAGTCCCACACACACTGACTATCACTGGCTTACGTGTCCCACACACACTGACTCTCACTGGGGTACAGGTCCCACACACACTGATTCTCACTGTGGTACACGTCCCACACACACTGACTCTCACTGGGGTACAGGTCCCACACACACTGACTCTCACTGGGATTACACGCCCACACACAGTTACTCTCATTGGGGTACAGGACATACACACACTGAATCTCACTGGGGTACAGTCACACACACACTGACTCTCACTGTGGTACAGGTCCCACATTCACTTACTCTCACTGGGGTACAGTCCCACAAACACTGACTCTCAGTTGGGTACAGGTCCCACACACACTGACTCTCACTGGGGCACAGTCACACACACACTGACTCTCACTGGGGTACAGTCCCACACACACTGACACTCACTGGGGTACGGGTCCCAATCACACTGACTCTCACAAGGGTACAGTCACACACACACTGAATCTCACTGGTGTGCACTCCCACAAACAGTTACTCTCATTGTGGTATGGGACACATACACACTGAATCTCACTAGGGTGCAGTCCCACACACACTGACTCTCACTGGGTTACAGTCTTACACACACTGACTCTCACTGGGGCACAATCACACACACACTGACTACTACTGGGGTACAGATCCCACACACACTGACTTCTACTGGGGTACGGGTTCCACACACAATGACTCTCATTGGAGTACGGTTCCCACACACACTGACTCTCACTGGGGTACAGTTCCCACAGACAATGAATCTCACTGGGGTACGAGTCGCACACACACTAATACTCTCTGGGATACGTGTCCCACACACACTGACTCTCACTGGGTTACGGATCCCACACACACTGACTCTCACTGGGTTACGGGTCCCACACACACTGACTCTCACTGGGGCATAATCACACACACACTTACTCTCAGTGGTGTACGGATCCAACACACACTGACTCTTACTGGGGTACAGGTCCAACACGCACTGACTCTCGCTTGGGTACAGGTCCCACACACACTCACTCTCACTGGGGTATGGGTACCACACACACTGACTCTCACTGGGGCATAATCACACGCACACTTACTCTCACTTGGGTACAGGTCCAACACACACTGACTCATACTGGGGTACGTGTCCCACACAGTTACTCTCACTGGGGTACAGTTCCACACACACTGACTCTCACTGGGGTACGGGTCCCATACACACTGACTCTCACTGGAGTACAGGTCCCACACACACTGATTCTCACTGTGGTACACGTCCCACACACACTGACTCTCACTGGGGTACAGGTCCCACACACACTGACTCTCACTGGGATTACACGCCCACACACAGTTACTCTCATTGGGGTACAGGACACACACACACTGAATCTCACTGGGGTACAGTCACACACACACTGACTCTCACTGTGGTACCGGTCCCACATTCACTTACTCTCACTGGGGTACAGTCCCACAAACACTGACTCTCAGTTGGGTACAGGTCCCACACACACTGACTCTCACTGGGGCACAGTCACACACACAGTGACTCTCACTGGGATACAGTCCCACACACATTGACACTCACTGGGGTACGGGTCCCAATCACACTGACTCTCACAAGGGTACAGTCACACACACACTGACTCTCACTGGTGTGCACTCCCACAAACAGTTACTCTCATTGGGGTATGGGACACATACACACTGAATCTCACTAGGGTACAGTCCCACACACACTGACTCTCACTGGGTTACAGTCTTACACACACTGACTCTCACTGGGGCACAATCACACACACACTGACTACTACTGGGGTACAGATCCCACACACACTGACTTCTACTGGGGTACGGGTTCCACACACAATGACTCTCACTGGAGTACAGTTCCCACACACACTGACTCTCACTGGGGTACAGGTCCCACACACACTTACTCTCACTGGGGTACAGTTCCACACACACTGACTCTCACTGGGGTACGGGTCCCATACACACTGACTCTCACTGGGTTACATTCTCACACACACTAACTCTCACTGTGGTACAGTTCCACACACAATGACTCTCACTGGGGTACAGTTCCACACACACTGACTCTCACTGGGGTACAGTCCAACACACACTGACTCTCACTTGGGTAAAGTTTCACACCCATTGACTCTCACTGGAGTATGGGTCCCTCACACACTGACTCTCACTGGGGTACAGGTTCCACACACAATGACTCTCACTGGGGTACAGTTCCACACACACTGACTCTCACTGGGGTACAGTCCAACACACACTGACTCTCACTGGGGTGCACTCCCACACACAGTTACTCTCAGTGGGGTACGGGACACACACACACAGAATCTCACTGGGGTACAGTCCCACACACACTGACTCTCACTGGGGTACAGTCTCACACACACTGACTCTCACTGGGGTACAGGTCCCACACACACTGACTCTCACTGGGGTACAGTCTCACACACACTAACTCTCACTCGGGTACGGGACCACACACACTGACTCTCACTGGGGTAGGTGTCCCACACACACTGACTTTCGCTGGCGTACGCGTCACATACACACTGACTCTTACTGGGGTACAGGTCCCACAGACACTTACTCTCACTGGGGCACAATCACACACACACTGACTCTCACTGGTGTACAGTTCCACAGACACTGATTCTCATTGGGGTACGGGTCCCACGCACACTGACTCTCACTGGGGTATGTGTCCCACACACACTGACTCTCACTGGAGTACAGTACCCATACACACTGACTCTCACTGGGGTGTGTGTCCCACACACACTGACTCTCACTGGGGTACAGGACCCATACACACTGACTCTCACTGGGGTACAGTTCCACACACACTTACTCTCACTGGGGTACAGTCCAACACACACTGACTCTCACTGGGGTGCACTCCCACACACAGTTATTCTCAGTGGGGTACGGGACACACACACTGACTCTCACTGGGGCACAATCACACACACACTGACTCTCACTAGGATAAGGGACCACACACATTGACTCTCACTGGGTACGGGTCCCAGACACACTGATTCTCTCTGGGGTACGTGTCCGACACACACTGACTCTCGCTGGCGTACGCGTCACACACACACTGACTCTTACTGGGGTACAGGTCCCACAGACACTGACTCTCACTGGGGCACAATCACACACACACTGGCTATTACTCGGGTATAGGTCGCACACACACTGACTCTCACTAGGATAAGGGACCACACACACTGAATCTCACAGGGGTACAGTCTCACACACTGACTCTCACTGGGGTAGAGTTCCACACCCACTGATTCTCACTGGGGTATGGGTCCCACACACACTGACTCTCACTGGGGTACAGTCTCAGACACACTGGCTCTCACTGTGGTACAGTTCCACACACAGTGACTCTCACTGGGGTACAGTCCCACACACACTGATTCTCACTTGGGTACAATCCCACACACAATGACTCTCACAAGGGTACGAGGCCCACACACACTGACTCTCACTGGCGTACAGGTCGACACACACTGACTCTCACTGGGGTACGGGTCCCTCACACACTGACTCTCACTGGGGTACAGTCGCACACAAACTGACTCTCACTGGGGTACAGTCCAACACACACTGTCTCTCACTGGGGTGCACTCCCACATACAGTTACTCTCATTGGGGTACAGTCCCACACACACTGAATCTCACTGGGGTACAGTCTCACACACAATGAATCTCACTGGTGCACAGCTCCCACATACATCAACTATCACTGGGGTACGGGACAAACACACACTGAATCTCACTGGGATACAATCCCACACACACTGACTCTCACTGGGGTACAGTCTCACACACACTGACTCTCACTGGGGTACAGGTCCCACAGTCACTGACTCTCATTGGGGTAGAGTCGCACACACACTAATACTCTCTGGGGTACGTGTCCCACACACACTGACTCTCACTGGGGTACGGGTCCCACACACACTGACTCTTACTGGGGTACAGGTCCAACACACACTGACTCTCGCTGGGGTACAGCTCCCACACACACTGACTCTCACTGTGGTACAGTCCCATACACACTGACTCTCACTGGGGTACGGGTCCCATTCACACTGACTCTCACTGGGCCATGGGTCCCACACACACCAACTGTTACTGGGGTATGGGTCCCACTCGCACTGACTCTCACTGGAATTACACGCCCACACACAGTTCCTCTCATTGGGGTACAGGACACACACACACTGAATCTCACTGGGGTACAGTCACACACACACTGACTCTCAATGTGGTACAGGTCCCACATTCACTTACTCTCAATGGGGTACAGTCCCACAAACACTGACTCTCAGTGGAGTACAGGTCCCTCACACACTGACTCTCACTGGGGTACAGGTCTCACACACACTGACTCTCACTGGGGTACAGTCACACACACACTGACTCTCAGTGGGGTACAGGTCCCACACACACTGACTCTCACTGTGGTACAGATCCCACACACACTGACTCTCACTGGGGTACAGGTCCCACACACACTGACTCTCACTGGGTTACAGGTCCCACACACACGGACTCTCACTGGGGTACAGGTCCCACACTCACTGACTCTCACTGGGATACAGTCACACACACACTGACTCTCACTGGGATACAGTCTCACACACACTGACTCTCACTCGGGTATGTGTCCCAATCACACTGACTCTCACAAGGGTACAGTTTCACACACACTGACTCTCACTGGAGTATGGGTCCCTCACACACCGACTCTCACTGGGGTACAGTCCCACACACACTGACTCTCACTGGGGTACAGTCCAACACACACTGACTCTCACTGGTGTGCACTCCCACACACAGTTACTCTCATTGGGGTACGGGACACACACACACTGAATCTCACTGGGGTACAGTCCCACACATACTGAATCTCACTGGGGTACAGTCTCACACACACTGAATCTCACTGGGGCACGGCTCCCACATACAGCAACTGTCACTGGGGTACGGGACACACACACACTGAATCACACTGGGGTACAATCCCACACACACTGACTCTCACTGGGGTACAGTCTCACACACACTGACTCTCACTGGGGCACAATCACACACACACTGACTACTACTGGGGTGCAGATCCCACACACACTGACTTCTACTGGGGTACGGGTTCCACACACACTGCCTGTCACTGGAGTACGGTTCCCACACACACTGACTCTCACTGGGGTACAGGTCCCACACACAATGACTCTCACTGGGGTACGAGTCGCACACACACTAATACTCTCTGGGTACGTGTCCCACACACACTGACTCTCACTGGGGTACGGGTCCCACACACACTGACTCTCACTGGGGTACGGGTCCCACACACACTGACTCTCACTGGGGCATAATCACACACACACTGACTCTCACTGGGGTACAGGTCCAACACACACTGACTCTCGCTGGGGTACAGGTCCCACACACACTGACTATCACTGTGGTACAGTCCAACACACACTCACTCTCACTGGGGTATGGGTCCCACACACAATGACTCTCACTGTGGTACAGTCCCACACACTCTGATTCTCACTGGGGTACTGGTCCCATTCACACTGACTCTCACTGGGCCACGGGTCCCACACACACCGACTGTCACTGGGGTACGGGTTCCACACACACTGACTCTCACTGGGGCATAATCACACACACAATTACTCTCACTTGGGTACAGGTCCAACACACACTGACTCATACTGGGGTACAGGTCCCACACACACTGACTCACACTGGGGTACAGGTCCCACACACACTGACTCTCATTGGAGTACGGGTCTCACACAAACTGACTCTCACTAGGGTACAGTGGCACACACACTGACTCTCACTGGGGTACAGGTCCCACACACACTTACTCTCACTGGGGTAGAGTTCCACACACACTGACTCTCACTGGGGTATGGGTCCCACTCGCACTGACTCTCACTGCAGTTACACGCCCACACACAGTTCCTCTCATTGGGGTACAGGACACGCACACACTGAATCTCACTGGGGTACAGTCACACACACACTGACTCTCAATGTGGTACAGGTCCCACATTCACTTACTGTCAATGGGGTACAGTTCCACAAACACTGACTCTCACTGGGTTACAGGTCCCTCACACACTGACTCTCACTGGGGTACAGGTCTCACACACACTGACTCTCACTGGGTTACAGGTCCCACACACACGGACTCTCACTGGGGTACAGGTCCCACACTCACTGACTCTCACTGGGATACAGTCACACACACACTGACTCTCACTAGGATACATTCTCACACACACTGACTCTCACTCGGGTATGGGTCCCAATCACACTGACTCTCACAAGGGTACAGTTTCACACACACTGACTCTCACTGGAGTACGGGTCCCTCACACACTGACTCTCACTGGGGTACAGTCATACACATACTGACTCTCACTGGGGTACAGTCCAACACACACTGACTCTCACTGGGGTGCACTCCCACACACAGTTACTCTCATTGGGGTATGGGACACACACACACTGAATCTCACTGGGGTACAGTCCCACACATACTGAATCTCACTGGGGTACAGTCTCACACACACTGAATCTCACTGGGGCACGGCTCCCACATACAGCAACTGTCACTGGGGTACGGGACACACACACACTGACTCTCACTGTGGTACACGTCCCACACACAATGACTCTCACTGGGGTACGAGTCGCACACACACTAATACTCTCTGGGGTACGTGTCCCACACACACTGACTCTCACTGGGGTACGGGTCCCACACACACTGACTCTCACTGGGGTACGGGTCCCACACACACTGACTCTCACTGGGGCATAATCACACACACACTGTCTCTCACAAGGGGTACAGGTCCAACACACACTGACTCTCGCTGGGGTACAGGTCCCACACACACTGACTATCACTGTGGTACAGTCCAACACACACTCACTCTCACTGGGGTATGGGTCCCACACACAATGACTCTCACTGTGGTACAGTCCCACACACACTGACTCTCACTGGGGTACTGGTCCCATTCACACTGACTCTCACTGGGCCACGGGTCCCACACACACTGACTGTCACTGGGGCATAATCACACACACACTTACTCTCACTTGGGTACAGGTCCAACACACACTGACTCATACTGGGGTACAGGTCCCACACAGTTACTCTCACTGGGGTATAGTCCCACACACACTGACTATCACTGGGATACGTGTCCCACACACACTGACTCTCACTGGGGTACAGGTCCCACACACACTTACTCTCACTGGGGTACAGTTCCACACTCACTGACTCTCACTGGGGTACGGGTCCCACACACACTGACTCTCACTGGGGTACAGTCTCACACACACTGACTCTCACTGTGGTACAGTTCCACACACACTGACTCTCACTGGGGTACGGGTCCCAGACAAACTAACTCTCACTGGGGTACAGGTCGCACACACACTGACTCTTACTGGGGTACAGGTCCCACACACACTGACTCTCACTGGGGCACAATCACACACACACTGACTCTCACTGGTGTACAGTTCCACAGACACTGATTCTCATTGGGGTACGGGTCCCACGCACACTGACTCTCACTGGGGTATGTGTCCCACACACACTGACTCTCACTGGAGTACAGTACCCATACACACTGACTCTCACTGGGGTGTGTGTCCCACACACACTGACTCTCACTGGGGTACAGGACCCATACACACTGACTCTCACTGGGGTACAGTTCCACACACACTTACTCTCACTGGGGTACAGTCCAACACACACTGACTCTCACTGGGGTGCACTCCCACACACAGTTATTCTCAGTGGGGTACGGGACACACACACTGACTCTCACTGGGGCACAATCACACACACACTGACTCTCACTAGGATAAGGGACCACACACATTGACTCTCACTGGGTACGGGTCCCAGACACACTGACTCTCTCTGGGGTACGTGTCCGACACACACTGACTCTCGCTGGCGTACGCGTCACACACACACTGACTCTTACTGGGGTACAGGTCCCACAGACACTGACTCTCACTGGGGCACAATCACACACACACTGGCTATTACTCGGGTATAGGTCGCACACACACTGACTCTCACTAGGATAAGGGACCACACACACTGAATCTCACAGGGGTACAGTCTCACACACTGACTCTCACTGGGGTAGAGTTCCACACCCACTGATTCTCACTGGGGTATGGGTCCCACACACACTGACTCTCACTGGGGTACAGTCTCAGACACACTGGCTCTCACTGTGGTACAGTTCCACACACAGTGACTCTCACTGGGGTACAGTCCCACACACACTGATTCTCACTTGGGTACAATCCCACACACAATGACTCTCACAAGGGTACGAGGCCCACACACACTGACTCTCACTGGCGTACAGGTCGACACACACTGACTCTCACTGGGGTACGGGTCCCTCACACACTGACTCTCACTGGGGTACAGTCGCACACAAACTGACTCTCACTGGGGTACAGTCCAACACACACTGTCTCTCACTGGGGTGCACTCCCACATACAGTTACTCTCATTGGGGTACAGTCCCACACACACTGAATCTCACTGGGGTACAGTCTCACACACAATGAATCTCACTGGTGCACAGCTCCCACATACATCAACTATCACTGGGGTACGGGACAAACACACACTGAATCTCACTGGGATACAATCCCACACACACTGACTCTCACTGGGGTACAGTCTCACACACACTGACTCTCACTGGGGTACAGGTCCCACAGTCACTGACTCTCATTGGGGTAGAGTCGCACACACACTAATACTCTCTGGGGTACGTGTCCCACACACACTGACTCTCACTGGGGTACGGGTCCCACACACACTGACTCTTACTGGGGTACAGGTCCAACACACACTGACTCTCGCTGGGGTACAGCTCCCACACACACTGACTCTCACTGTGGTACAGTCCCATACACACTGACTCTCACTGGGGTACGGGTCCCATTCACACTGACTCTCACTGGGCCATGGGTCCCACACACACCAACTGTTACTGGGGTATGGGTCCCACTCGCACTGACTCTCACTGGAATTACACGCCCACACACAGTTCCTCTCATTGGGGTACAGGACACACACACACTGAATCTCACTGGGGTACAGTCACACACACACTGACTCTCAATGTGGTACAGGTCCCACATTCACTTACTCTCAATGGGGTACAGTCCCACAAACACTGACTCTCAGTGGAGTACAGATCCCACACACACTGACTCTCACTGGGGTACAGGTCCCACACACACTGACTCTCACTGGGTTACAGGTCCCACACACACGGACTCTCACTGGGGTACAGGTCCCACACTCACTGACTCTCACTGGGATACAGTCACACACACACTGACTCTCACTGGGATACAGTCTCACACACACTGACTCTCACTCGGGTATGTGTCCCAATCACACTGACTCTCACAAGGGTACAGTTTCACACACACTGACTCTCACTGGAGTATGGGTCCCTCACACACCGACTCTCACTGGGGTACAGTCCCACACACACTGACTCTCACTGGGGTACAGTCCAACACACACTGACTCTCACTGGTGTGCACTCCCACACACAGTTACTCTCATTGGGGTACGGGACACACACACACTGAATCTCACTGGGGTACAGTCCCACACATACTGAATCTCACTGGGGTACAGTCTCACACACACTGAATCTCACTGGGGCACGGCTCCCACATACAGCAACTGTCACTGGGGTACGGGACACACACACACTGAATCACACTGGGGTACAATCCCACACACACTGACTCTCACTGGGGTACAGTCTCACACACACTGACTCTCACTGGGGCACAATCACACACACACTGACTACTACTGGGGTGCAGATCCCACACACACTGACTTCTACTGGGGTACGGGTTCCACACACACTGCCTGTCACTGGAGTACGGTTCCCACACACACTGACTCTCACTGGGGTACAGGTCCCACACACAATGACTCTCACTGTGGTACGAGTCGCACACACACTAATACTCTCTGGGTACGTGTCCCACACACACTGACTCTCACTGGGGTACGGGTCCCACACACACTGACTCTCACTGGGGTACGGGTCCCACACACACTGACTCTCACTGGGGCATAATCACACACACACTGACTCTCACTGGGGTACAGGTCCAACACACACTGACTCTCGCTGGGGTACAGGTCCCACACACACTGACTATCACTGCGGTACAGTCCAACACACACTCACTCTCACTGGGGTATGGGTCCCACACACAATGACTCTCACTGTGGTACAGTCCCACACACTCTGATTCTCACTGGGGTACTGGTCCCATTCACACTGACTCTCACTGGGCCACGGGTCCCACACACACCGACTCTCACTGGGGCATAATCACACACACAATTACTCTCACTTGGGTACAGGTCCAACACACACTGACTCATACTGGGGTACAGGTCCCACACACACTGACTCTCACTGGGGTACAGGTCCCACACACACTGACTCTCATTGGGGTACGGGTCTCACACAAACTGACTCTCACTAGGGTACAGTGGCACACACACTGACTCTCACTGGGGTACAGGTCCCACACACACTTACTCTCACTGGGGTAGAGTTCCACACACACTGACTCTCACTGGGGTATGGGTCCCACTCGCACTGACTCTCACTGCAGTTACACGCCCACACACAGTTCCTCTCATTGGGGTACAGGACACGCACACACTGAATCTCACTGGGGTACAGTCACACACACACTGACTCTCAATGTGGTACAGGTCCCACATTCACTTACTGTCAATGGGGTACAGTTCCACAAACACTGACTCTCACTGGGTTACAGGTCCCTCACACACTGACTCTCACTGGGGTACAGGTCTCACACACACTGACTCTCACTGGGTTACAGGTCCCACACACACGGACTCTCACTGGGGTACAGGTCCCACACTCACTGACTCTCACTGGGATACAGTCACACACACACTGACTCTCACTAGGATACATTCTCACACACACTGACTCTCACTCGGGTATGGGTCCCAATCACACTGACTCTCACAAGGGTACAGTTTCACACACACTGACTCTCACTGGAGTACGGGTCCCTCACACACTGACTCTCACTGGGGTACAGTCATACACACACTGACTCTCACTGGGGTACAGTCCAACACACACTGACTCTCACTGGGGTGCACTCCCACACACAGTTACTCTCATTGGGGTATGGGACACACACACACTGAATCTCACTGGGGTACAGTCCCACACATACTGAATCTCACTGGGGTACAGTCTCACACACACTGAATCTCACTGGGGCACGGCTCCCACATACAGCAACTGTCACTGGGGTACGGGACACACACACACTGACTCTCACTGTGGTACACGTCCCACACACAATGACTCTCACTGGGGTACGAGTCGCACACACACTAATACTCTCTGGGGTACGTGTCCCACACACACTGACTCTCACTGGGGTACGGGTCCCACACACACTGACTCTCACTGGGGTACGGGTCCCACACACACTGACTCTCACTGGGGCATAATCACACACACACTGTCTCTCACAAGGGGTACAGGTCCAACACACACTGACTCTCGCTGGGGTACAGGTCCCACACACACTGACTATCACTGTGGTACAGTCCAACACACACTCACTCTCACTGGGGTATGGGTCCCACACACAATGACTCTCACTGTGGTACAGTCCCACACACACTGACTCTCACTGGGGTACTGGTCCCATTCACACTGACTCTCACTGGGCCACGGGTCCCACACACACTGACTGTCACTGGGGCATAATCACACACACACTTACTCTCACTTGGGTACAGGTCCAACACACACTGACTCATACTGGGGTACAGGTCCCACACAGTTACTCTCACTGGGGTATAGTCCCACACACACTGACTATCACTGGGATACGTGTCCCACACACACTGACTCTCACTGGGGTACAGGTCCCACACACACTTACTCTCACTGGGGTACAGTTCCACACTCACTGACTCTCACTGGGGTACGGGTCCCACACACACTGACTCTCACTTGGGTACAGTCTCACACACACTGACTCTCACTGTGGTACAGTTCCACACACACTGACTCTCACTGGGGTACGGGTCCCAGACAAACTAACTCTCACTGGGGTACAGGTCGCACACACACTGACTCTCACTGGGATGCACGCCCACACACAGTTACTCTCATTGGGGTACGGGACACACACACACTGAATCTCACTGTGGTACAGGTCCCACATTCACTTACTCTCACTGGGGTACAGTCCCACAAACACTGACTCTCAGTGGGGTACAGTCTCACAAACACTGACTCTCACTCGGGTGCGGGTCCCACACACACTGACTCTCACTGGGGTACAGGTCCCACACACACTTACTCTCACTGGGGTACAGTTCCACACTCACTGACTCTCACTGGGGTACGGGTCCCACACACACTGACTCTCACTTGGGTACAGTCTCACACACACTGACTCTCACTGTGGTACAGTTCCACAAACACTGACTCTCACTCGGGTGCGGGTCCCACACACACTGACTCTCACTGGGGTACGCAGGGGCACATATTGTTCTGTCTCCTGGCGGGAGTGGCACTACATCCAGCAGAATTAACTTTCTGGTAAATTGTGAGATTTAAAAGTCTGCGTAAAGTGCGGCCTATTTCCAAGTTAGTCTCAAATTCTAAAGAAAATGACGAGAAGTTTTGGAAGTGGAGTTGTGAGGTGATTGGAATTAAGTGTGGAAGGACTACAAAGTAATATGGAAAGTATGAGGACATGCTGTTCACGGAAATTATTGACCAAGGCTTCTGCCCATGGTTACCAAGGTACCGGATGGTACTTTTGGCGGAATATTCATCGTCGAGGTCGCTCGAAGCTCGGTTGGTGGCAAATGGACGGCGTACGCCACCAATCTGGGTGGCAGCGGGCGGGAGGTCGCATTCTCGGCGGCAGAGGCGCTTGCCGCCCATGTGCCGCCGAGGATGATGTCGGGCCCAGGGAGGGTCGAAGATGTGGAACTAAAATCATCATCAACAAAAAACCAAACATCTGAGGACCTTCGGGGGACCCCCATCCAGGTAAGTAACTGTACAAAAATAAGTTTAAAACATTCCACTGACCTTTTGTACTGGATCTTGACACTCACCATTCAGGACAGAGCAGCCCCCACGCAGCGGCTCACCGCCGACTCCCGCCCGCAGCAATCCGCTATCTCGGCGTGCTGGAGTCGGCTCTCCCCCCCCCGCCCATTCCAGGCCACGTCGAAAGTGGCACTGGGCGCATCGAGCAGAGGAATGTTGGCAGCAGTGGGTGGCAGTGGGGGGCAGTGGGGGCAGTGGGCATTGTGAGGCAGTGGGCAGTGGGTGGCAGTGGGTGGCAGTGGGCAGTGGGGGGCAGTGGGCAGTGGATGGCAGTGGGCAGTGGGGGCAGTGGGTGGCAGTGGGCATTGGGGGCAGTGGGCAGTGGGGGGCAGTGGGCAGTGGATGGCAGTGGGCAGTGGGGGGCAGTGGGTGGCAGTGGGCATTGGGGGCAGTGGGCAGTGGGGGGCAGTGTGGTGCAGTGGGTGGGAGTGGGCAGTGGGGAGCAGTGGGCAGTGGATGGCAGGGGGCAGTGGGGGCAGTGGGGGACAGTGGGCAGTGGATGGCAGTGGGCAGTGGGGGGCAGTGGGCATAGTGAGGCAGTGGGCAGTGGGCATTGTGAGGCAGTGGGCAGTGGGGGGCAGTGGGGGGCAGTGGGCAGTGGGGGGCAGTGGGCAGTGGATGGCAGTGGGCAGTGGGGAGCAGTGGGTGGCAGTGGGCATTGGGGGCAGTGGGCAGTGGGGGGCAGTGTGGTGCAGTGGGTGGGAGTGGGCAGTGGGGAGCAGTGGGCAGTGGATGGCAGGGGGCAGTGGGGGCAGTGGGGGACAGTGGGCAGTGGATGGCAGTGGGCAGTGGGGGGCAGTGGGGGCAGTGGGCAGCAGTGGGGAGCAGTGGGCAGTGGGGGGCAGTGGGCAGTGGGGGGCAGTGAGGGGCAGTGGGTGGCAGTGGGGGGCAGTGGGACGCAGTGGGCAGTGGATGGCAGTGGGCAGTGGATGGCAGTGGGCAGTGGGGGCAGTGGGCAGTGGGGGCAGTGGGTGGCAGTGGGGGGAGTGGATGGCAGTGGGCGGCAGTGGATGGCAGTGGATGGCAGTGGGCAGTGGGGGCAGTGGGCAGTGGGGGGCAGTGGGGGCAGTGGGCAGTGGGGGGCAGTGGGTGGCAGTGGGCAGTGGATGGCAGTGGGCAATGGGGGGCAGTGGGTGGCAGTGGACAGTGGGGGACAGTGGGGGCAGTGGGTAGTGGGGGACAGTGGGGGGCAGTGGGCAGTGGGGGGCAGTGGGCAGTGGGGGGCAGTGGGTGGCAGTGGGGGAAGTAGATGGCAGTGGGCAGTGGGGGGCAGTGGGTGGCAGTGGGGGCAGTGGATGGCAGTGGGCAGTGGTGGCAGTGGGCAGTGGGGGGCAGTGGGGGCAGTGGGCAGTGGGCAGTGGGGGGCAGTGGGTGGCAGTGGGCAGTGGATGGCAGTGGGCAGTGGGGGGCAGTGGGTGGCAGTGGACCCTGGGGGACAGTGGGGGCAGTGGGTAGTGGGGGACAGTGGGGGGCAGTGGGCAGTGGGGGGCAGTGGACAGTGGGGGGCAGTGGGGGACAGTGGGGGCAATGGGTAGTGGGGGACAGTGGGGGGCAGTGGGCAGTGGGGGGCAGTGGACAGTGGGGGGCAGTGGGGGACAGTGGGGGCAGTGGGTAGTGGGGGGCAGTGGGGGGCAGTGGGTGGCAGTGGGCAGTTGGGGGCAGTGGGCAGTGGGGGACAGTGGGGGCAGTGGGTAGTGGGCAGTAGGGGGCAGTGGGCAGTGAATGGCAGTGGGCAGTGGGGGGCAGTGGGCGGCAGTGGGGGGCAGTGGGGGCAGTGGCCGGAGTGGGCAGTAATTTGATCAATTTCAGCCCCCAGGGTCTTTTATAACCATGTCAACATTTTTTTGAAGTTAGAGTAGTTCCACTACAGAGGAATCTAATTATGGAGAATGAAGGCATTAAATAAATACTGGAGTATTGTGTCCAAACCAAGGCACTGTGGGGCTTAGGAACCCAGTGTAAGGCCCAGGAAACCAAACTCTGTGATTAACCTTTTTAATCATTCTGTATCGAAACCTAGAAACATAGAAACAATGTGCAGGAGTAGGCCATTCGGCCCTTCGATCCTGCACCACCATTCAATAAGATCATGGCTGATCATTCCCTCAGTATCCCTTTCCTGCTTTCTCTCCATAACCCTCGATCCCTTTAGCCGTGAGGGCCATATCTAACTCCCTCTTGTATATATCCAACGAACTGGCCTCGACAACTTTCTGTGGTAGAGAATTCCACAGGTTCACAATTTTCTGCGTGAAGAAGTTTCTCCTCATCTCAGTCCTATATGGCTTACCCCTTATCCTTAGACTATGACCCCTGGTTCTGAACTTCCCCAACATTGGAAATATTCTTCCAGCATCTAACCTGTCCAGTTCCATCATAATTTTATATGTTTCTATGAGATCCCCTCTCATTCTTCTAAACTCCAGTGAGTATAAGCCTAGCCGATCCAGTCTTTCTTCATATATCTGTCCTGCCATCCCGGGAATCAGTCTGGTGAACCTTCGCTGCACTCCCTCAATAGCAAGCACGTCCTTCCTCAGATTAGGAGACCAAAACTGAACACAATATTCCAGTTGAGGCCTCACCAAGGCCCTGTACAACTGCAGTAAGACCTCCTGCTCCTGTACTCAAATCCCCTAGCTATGAAGGCCAACATGCCATTTGCCTTCTTCACCGCCTGCTGTACCTGCATGCCAACTTTCAATGACTGATGAACCATGACACCCAGGTCCTGTTGCACCTCCCCTTTTCCTAATATGTCACCATTCAGATAATATGCTGCCTTCCTGTTTTTGTCACTAAAGTGGATAACCTCACATTTATCCACATTATACTGCATCTGCCATGCATTTGCCCACTAATCTAACCTGTCCAAGTCACCCTGCAGCCTCTTAGCATCCTCCTCACAGCTCACACTGCCACCCAGCTTAGTGTTATCTGCAAACTTGAAGATATTACATTTAATTCCTTCATCCAAATCATTAATGTATATTGTAAATAGCTGGGGGTCCAGCAGTGAACCTTACGGTACCCCACTAGTCATTGCCTGCCATTCAGAAACGGACCCGTTTATTCCCGCTCTTTGCTTCCTGTCTGCCAACCAGTTCTCTATCCATGTCAGTACATTACCCCCAATACCATGTGCCTTAATTTTGCATACTAATCTATTGTGTGGGACCTTGTCAAAAGCCTTTTGAATGTCCAAATATACCACATCCACTTGTCCACTCTGCTCGTTACATCCTCAAAAAACTCTGGAAAATTTGTCAAGCATGATTTCCCTTTCATAAGTCCATGCTGACTTGGACCAATCCTGTCACTGCTTTCCAAATGTGCTGCTATTACATCTTTAATAATTGATTCCAGCATTTCCCCCACCACCGATGTCAGGCTAACCAGTCTATAATTCTCTGTTTTCTCTCTCCCTCCTTTTTTAAAAAGTGGGGTTACATTAGCTACCCTCCAATCCATAGGAACTGAACCAGAGTCTATAGAATGTTGGAAAATGACCACCAATGCATCTACTATTTTTAGGGCAACTTCCTTAAGTACTCTGGGATGCAGACTATCAGGCCTGGGGATTTATCGGCCTTCAGTTCCATCAGTTTCCCTAACACCATTTCCTGACTAATAAGGATTTCCTTCAGTTCCTCCTTCTCGCTAGATCCTCGGTCCCCTAGTATTTTCGGGAGGTTATTCGTGTCTTCCTTAGTGAAGACAGAATCAAAGTATTTGTTCAATTGGTCTGCTATTTCCTTGTTCCCCATTATGAATTCACTTGATTCTGACTGCAAGGGACCTACATTTGTCTTCACTAATCTTTTTCTCTTCACATATCTTTAGGAGCTTTTGCAGTCAGTTTTTATGTTCCCTGCAAGCTTACTCTCATACTCTATTTTCCCCCTCCTAATTAAACCCTTTGTCCTCCTCTGCTGAATTCTAAATTTCTCCCAGTCCTCAGATTTGCTGTTTTTTCTGGCCAATTTATAAAAGCCTCTTCCTTGGATTTAACACTATCCCTAATTTCCCTTGTTAACCACGGTTGAACCACTTTTCCTGTTTTATTTTATGCCAGACAGGGATGTACAATAGTTGTAATTCATCAATGTGATCTTTAAATGTCTGCCGTCAATCCTTTAAGTATCATTTGCCAGTCTATCCCAGCCAAATCACATCTCACACCATCAAAGTTTCTTTTCTTTAAGTTCAGGACCCTAGTCTCTGAATTAACTATGTCGCTCTCCATCTTAATGAAGAATTTTACCATATTATGGCCACAGTAAAATGGTTAAACACGAAAGCTGTAAATATTGACTTCCTGTAAGATGTGAGAACCTGGGAGACTCCTGTTTAATATGCATAATGTTAATCTGTAGAGAAACCCAAACACAATGGAAACGATACTAACCATTTGTAGAAATGTAAACACCAATATTGACTAAACCTTTGTCGAATTGTAATCAGCGATACTGAACACAGTGAGATCCATGATAGAGCTAGACTTGACAATAGGCCAGGCTGTGAGGTGCTAAATGCATGCTCACAAAGTAGATAAATCATCGATGGATCAAAGGAAGGATTTTAATGCGTGACAGGTAACCATAGAAACAAAGCCTGAGATAAGGCGGGGTTAAAACACACGGCTGACGAGGAACTACAGTTGTGAGAGCAAGGTGACACAGTCAGTCATCAGATGTTGTGCTCCATAAGCCCATCAGATCATGGGGTTGATGGTGAGTGCACAGGGAAAATGAGGTAGCCACTCAGCAAAGACCAGTGGGAACATGGCTCCCGTCGAGGAAGGGTAGCCCGGTCAGTCATCAGAAGACGCACATTACGGCACATCAGCGGACCACTGGGATGATCGTGAGCACGCAAGGAACTGAGTAACTGGTAACTATAACGTCGCATAGTAGCTCCAGGTACAGACTGATAGGTTAATGTTGATAACAGGTTGATCAGACTCAGTAAATACTGCCTCGCACAGTGGGAATTATAATTATTGGTGTTTTGTCATTATTTTTCAGAGTCGATGATGAGGAATAGCCGGTGGTGTTAACTAATTGTTCTTGCCCGCGACAAATGAATCCGGGAAAAAAAACATCGTCCTACAGCACCACACTTTAGGAAAGACGTGAAGGCTTTGGAGAGGGTACAGAATAGATTTACCAGAATGGTTCCAGGGATGAGAGATTATAGTTACATGGTCAGACTGGAGAAACAGGTTATGCAGCAGAGAAGGCCAAGAGGAGATTTAATGGAAGTGTTTAAAATCATGAAGGGTTTAGATCGAGTAAATATGGAGATACTGTTTCCAACAGCTGAAGGGTGGGTAACCAGAGGGCACAGATTTAAGGGGATTAGCAAATGAGCCAGAGGCGGCAGGAGGTAAAACCTTCTACACAACGAGTGGTTAGGGTCTGGAATTCACGGCCTGATAGGCTGCTGGATATAGAGCCAATAGCAGCCTTCACAAGGGAATTGGATAAATACCTGAAGGAGACGGATTGGAGGGATATAGAAACATAGAAACATAGAAAATAGGTGCAGGAGTAGGCCATTCAGCCCTTCGAGCCTGCACCATCATTCAATAAGATCATGGCTGATCATTCCCTCAGTACCCCTTTCCTGCTTTCTCTCCATATTCCTTGATCCCTTTAGCCGTAAGGGCCATATCTAACTCCCTCTTGAATATATCCAATGAATTGGCATCAACAACTCTCTGCGGCAGGGAATTCCACAGGTTAACAACTCTCTGAGTGAAAAGTTTCTCCTCATCTCAGTCCTAAATGGCCTACCTCTTATCCTAAGACTGTCCCCTAGTTCTGGACTTCCCCAACATCGGGAACATTCTTCCTGCATCTAACCTGTCCCGTCTCATTAGAATCTTATACGTTTCTATAAGATCCCCTCTCATCCTTCTAAACTCCAGTGAATAAAGGCCCAGTTGATCCAGTCTCTCCTCATATGTCAGTCCAGCCATCCCTGGAATCAGTCTGGTGAACCTTCGCTGCACTCCCTCAATACCAAGAACGTCCTTCCTCAGATTAGGAGACCAAAACTGAACACAATATTCCAGGTGAGGCCTCACCAAGGCCCTGTACAACTGCAGTAAGACCTCCCTGCTCCTCCTATACTCAAATCCCCTCGCTATGAAGGCCAACATGCCATTTGCCTTCTTCACCACCTGCTGTAGCTGCATGCCAACTTTCAGTGACTGATGAACCATGACACGCAGGTCTCGTTGCACTCCCCTTTTCCAAATCTGCCGCCATTCAGATAATATTCTGCCTTCGTGTTTTTGCCCCCAAAGTGGACAACCTCACATTTATCCATATTATACTGCATTTGCCCAGTCATCTAACCTGTCCAAATCACTCTGCAGCATCTTAGCGTCCTCCTCACAGCTCTCACCGCCACCCAGTTTAGTGTCATCTGCAAACTTGGAGTTATTACACTCAATTCCTTCATCCAAATCATGAATGGATATTGTAGAGAGCTGGGGTCCCAGCACTGAGCCCTACGGCACCCCACTAGTCACTGGCTCCCATTCCAAAAAGGACCCATTTATCCTGACTCTCTGCTTCCTGTCTGCCAACCAATTCTCTATCCACGCCAGTACATTACCACCAATACCATGTGCTTTGATTTTGCACACCAATCTCTTATGTGGGAGCTTGTCAAAGGCCTTTTGAAAGTCTAAATACACCACATCCACTGGTTTTCCCTTGTCCACTCTACTAGGTACATCCTCAAAAAATTCCAGAACATTTGTCAAGCATGATTTCCCTTTCATAAATCCATACTGACTTGGACCGATCCTATCACTGCTTTCCAAATGCATTGCTATTTCATCTTTAATAATTGATTCCAACATTTTCCCCACTACTGATGTCAGCATAACCGGTCTATAATTACCCGTTTTATCTCTCCCTCCTTTTCTAAAAAGTGGTGTTAGCTACCCTCCAGTCCATAGGAACTGATCCAGAGTTGATAGGCTGTTGGAAAATGATCACCAATGCATCCACTATTTCTAGGGCCACTTCCTTAAGTACTCTGGGATGCAGACAATCAGGCCCCGGGTATTTATTGGCTTTCAATCCCATCAATTTCCCCAACACAATTTCCCGCCTAATAAGGATATCCTTCAGTTCCTCCTTCTCACTCGGTCCCCTAGTACATCCGGAAGGTTTTTTGTGTCTTCCTTCATGAAGACAGAACCAAAGTATTTGTTCAATTGGTCTGCCATTTCTTTGTTCCCCATTATAAATTCACCTGAGTCCGACTGCAAGGGACCTACGTTTGCCTTCACTAATCTTTTTCTCTTCACATATCTATAGAAGCTTTTGCAGTCAGTTTTTATGTTCCTGGCAAGCTTCCTCTCATACTCTATTTTCCCCTTCCTAATTAAACCCTTTGTCCTCCTCTGCTGAATTCTAAATTTCTCCCAGTCCTCAGGTTTGCTGTTTTTTCTGGCCAATTATTTATGCCTCTTCCTTGGATCTAATACTATCCTTAATTTCCCTTGTTAGCCATGGTTGAGCCACTTTCCTCATTTTATTTTTACTCCAGGCAGGGATGTACAATTGTTGAAGTTCATCCATGTGATCTTTAAATGTTTGCCATTGCCTATCCACTGTCAACCCTTTAAGTATCATTTGCCAGTCTGTTCTAGCCAATTCACACCTCATACCGTAGAAGTTAGCTTTCCTTAAGTTCAGGACCCTAGTTTCTGAATTAACTGTGTCACTCTCCATCTTAATAAAGAATTCTACCATATTATGGTCACTCTTCCCCAAGGGGCCTCGCACAACAAGATTGCTAATTAGTCCCTTCTCATTACACGTCACCCAGTCTAGGATGGCCAGCTCTCTCGTTGGTCATATTGGTCGAGAAAACCATCCCTAATACAGTCCAGGAAATCCTCCACTGCATTGCTACCAGTTTGGTTAGCCCAATCTATATGTAAATTAAAGTCATCCATGATAACTGCTGTACCTTTATTGCACACATCCTTATTTCTTGTTTGATGCTGTCCCCAACCTCACTACTACTGTTTGGTGGCCTGTACACAACTCCCACCAGCATTTTCTGCCCTTTGGTATTCCGTAGCTCCACCCATACCGATTCCACATCATCCAAGCCAATGTCCTTCCTTACTATTTCTTTAATTTCCTATTTAACCAGCAACGCCACCCCGCCTCCTTTTCCTCTCAGTCTATCCTTCCTAATTATTGAATACCGCTGAATGTTGAGTTCCCAGCCTTGGTCACCCTGGAGCCATGCCTGCGTGATGCCACTTACATCATATCCGTTAACTGCTATCGGCGCCATTAATGTGTCCATCTTATTCCGAATTGAGGCACAGAGCCTTCAAGTTTGTCTTTTTAACACATTTTGCCCCTTTAGAATTTTGCTGTAATGTGGCCCTTTTTGTTTTTTGCCTTGGGTTTCTCTGCCCTCCACTTTTACTATTCTCCTTTCTATCTTTTGCCTCTGTCTCTCTTTTATTCCCCTCTGTTTCCCTGCAGAGGTTCCCATCCCCCTGCTATATTAGTTTAACTCCTCCCCAACAGCACTAGCAAACACTGCCCCTTGGACATTGGTTCCGGTCCTGCCCAGGTGCAGACCGTCCGGTTTGTACTGGTCCCACTTCCATCAGAACCGGTTCCAATGCCCCAGGAATTTGAATCTCTCCCTTTTGCACCACTGCTCAAGCCACGTATTCATCTGAGCTATCCTACTCTGACTAGCATGTGGCACTGGTAGCAATCCTGAGATTACTACCTTTGAGGTCCTACTTTTTAATTTAATTTAACTCCTAGCTCCCTAAATTCGTCTTGTAGGACCTCATCCCGTTTTTTACCTATATCGTTGGTACCTATATGCAGCATGACAACTGGCTGTTCACCCTCCCTTTTCAGAATGTCCTGCACCCGCTCCGAGACATCCTTGACCCTTGCACCAGGGAGACAACATACCATCCTGGAGTCTCGGTTGCAGCCACAGAAACGTCTATCTATTCCCCTTACAATTGAATCCCATATCACTATCGCTGTCCCATTCTTTTTCCTGCCCTCCTGTGCAGCAGAGCCACCCACGGTGCCATGAACTTGGCTGCTGCTGCCCTCCCCTGATGAGTCATCCCCCTCAACAGTACCCAAAGCGGTGTATCTGTTTTGCAGAGGGATGATCGCAGGGGACCCCTGCACTACCTTCCTTGCACTGCTCTTCCTGTTGGTCACCCATTCCCTATCTGGCTGTGTACCCTTTACCTGCGGTAAGACCAACTCACTAAACATGCTATTCACGGCATCGTCAGCATGGTGGATGCTCCAGAGTTCATCCACCCGCAGTTCCAGTGCCGCAATGCGGTCCGTCAGGAGCTGGAGGCGGATACACTTCCCGCACACGTAGTCGCCAGGGACACCGGAAGCGTCCCTGACTTCCCACATAGTACAGGAGGAGCATGACACATAGAAACATAGAAACATAGAAAATAGGTGCAGGAGTAGGCCATTCAGCCCTTCTAGCATGCACCGCCATTCAATGAGTTCATGGCTGAACATGAAACTTCAGTACCCCCTTCCTGCTTTCTCGCCATAACCCTTGATCCCCCGAGTAGTAAGGACTTCATCTAACTCCCTTTTGAATATATTTAGTGAATTGGCCTCAACTACTTTCTGTGGTAGAGAATTCCACAGGTTCACCACTCTCTGGGTGAAGAAGTTTCTCCTCATCTCGGTCCTAAATGGCTTACCCCTTATCCTCAGACTGTGACCCCTGGTTCTGGACTTCCCCAACATTGGGAACATTCTTTCTGCATCTAACCTGTCTAAACCCGTCAGAATTTTAAACGTTTCTATGAGATCCCCTCTCATTCTTCTGAACTCCAGTGAATACAAGCCCAGTTGATCCAATCTTTCTTGATAGGTCAGTCCCGCCATCCCGGGAATCAGTCTGGTGAACCTTCGCTGCACTCCCTCAATAGCAAGAATGTCCTTCCTCAAGTTAGGAGACCAAAACTGTACACAATACTCCAGGTGTGGCCTCACCAAGGCCCTGTACAACTGTAGCAACACCTCCCTGCCCCTGTATTCAAATCCCCTCGCTATGAAGGCCAACATGCCATTTGCTTTCTTAACCGCCTGCTGTACCTGCATGCCAACCTTCAATGACTGATGTACCATGACACCCAGGTCTCGTTGCACCTTCCCTTTTCCTAATCTGTCACCATTCAGATAATAGTCTGTCTCTCTGTTTTTACCACCAAAGTGGATAACCTCACATTTATCCACATTATACTTCATCTGCCATGCATTTGCCCACTCACCTAACCTATCCAAGTCACTCTGCAGCCTAATAGCATCCTCCTCGCAGCTCACACTGCCACCCAACTTAGCATCATCTGCAAATTTGGAGATACTGCATTTAATCCCCTCGTCTAAATCATTAATGTACAATGTAAACAGCTGGGGCCCCAGCACAGAACCTTGCGGCACTCCACTAGTCACTGCCTGCCATTCTGAAAAGTACCCGTTTACTCCTACTCTTTGCTTCCTGTCTGACAACCAGTTCTCAATCCACATCAGCACACTACCCCCAATCCCATGTGCTTTAACTTTGCACATTAATCTCTTGTGTGGGACCTTGTCGAAAGCCTTCTGAAAGTCCAAATATACCACATCAACTGGTTCTCCTTTGTCCACTTTACTGGAAACATCCTCAAAAAATTCCAGAAGATTTGTCAAGCATGATTTCCCTTTCACAAATCCATGCTGACTTGGACCTATCATGTTACCATTTTCCAGATGCACTGCTATGACATCCTTAATAATTGATTCCATCATTTTACCCACTACTGAGGTCAGGCTGACCGGTCTATAATTCCCTGTTTTCTCTCTCCCTCCTTTTTTAAAAAGTGGGGTTACATTGGCTACCCTCCACTCCATAGGAACTGATCCAGAGTCAATGGAATGTTGGAAAATGACTGTCAATGCATCCGCTATTTCCAAGGCCACCTCCTTAAGTACTCTAGGATGCAATCCATCAGGCCCTGGGGATTTATCGGCCTTCAATCCCATCAATTTCCCCAAAACAATTTCCCGACTAATAAAGATTTCCCTCAGTTCCCCTCCTTACTAGACCCTCTGACCCCTTTTATATCCGGAAGGTTGTTTGTATCCTCCTTAGTGAATACCGAACCAAAGTACTTGTTCAATTGGTCCGCCATTTCTTTGTTCCCCGTTATGACTTCCCCTGATTCTGACTGCAGTGGACACGTGTCCGAGATCTCCTGCCATGACTTAACCCTTGGATAAACTTAATTTAGCAACAACAATGCTAAATGTTACTTACTGATATAGAATAGAAAAAGAAAAACTATTCACCAATCACCAGCCAATCACTTACCCCCTTGGCTGTGACGTCATCTTTCGATTTCTTTCTACTTCTTTTTGCCTTCTCTCTGTAGCTGCACCGGTGGGCCTCGACGTCCCCGGAACTCGCTCCTCCTCCGACTAGCTCTCCGACCACAAACTCCCGCTGGCCTTTATAGGCCTCGACGTCCCCGGAACTCGCTCCTCCGACTAGCTCTCCGACCACAAACTCCCGCTGGCCTTTATAGGCCTCGACGTCCCCGGAACTCGCTCCTCCTCCGACTAGCTCTCCGACCACGAACTCCCGCTGGCCTTTATAGGCTTCGACGTTCCCGGAACTCACTCCTCCTCCGACTAGATATGGGGAAAGAGCAGGGGGTGAGATTGCTCCTCGAGAGAGCCGGTGCAGATTCGATGGGCCAAATGGCCTCCTGAGCTGTACTGGTGTTTGATTCTTTGATCTATGAAATAGCTGCATTGTGTCTTACAAATGCTGGTGGAAGTGAGAATGTCAGTGAAGTAGAGGGAAATCGGGACCAATTGTTAGAGAGATCTGGAGGAGAGCAATTGGTTATGGGAAAGTGAGTGTGAGTAATAGTGGCTGATTAGAGAAGCCAGAGTGGAGACAGCAGAGATTTTGGTTATAATCTTTCAAATGATACTTAAGGGGTTGACTGTGGATGGGCAATGGCAGACATTTAGAGACCGCATGGATGAACTACAACAATTGTACATCCTTGTCTGGCGTAAAAATAAAAAAGGAAAGGTGGCTCAACCGTGGCTATCAAGGGAAATCAGGGATAGTATTAAAGCCAAGGAAGTGGCATACAAATTGGCCAGAAATAGCAGCGAACCCGGGGACTGGGAGAAATTTAGAACTCAGCAGAGGAGGACAAAGGGTTTGATTAGGGCAGGGAAAATAGAGTACGAGAGGAAGCTTGCAGGGAACATTAAGACGGACTGCAAAAGTTTCTATAGATATGTAAAGAGAAAAAGGTTAGTAAAGACAAACGTTGGTCCCCTGCAGTCAGAATCAGGGGAAGTCATAACGGGGAACAAAGAAATGGCAGACCAATTGAACAAGTACTTTGGTTCGGTATTCACTAAGGAGGACACAAACAACCTTCCGGATATAAAAGGGGTCAGAGGGTCTAGTAAGAAGGAGGAACTGAGGGAAATCCTTATTAGTCGGGAAATTGTGTTGGAGAAATTGATGGGATTGAAGGCCGATAAATCCCCAGGGCCTCATGGTCTGCATCCCAGAGTACTTAAGGAGGTGGCCTTGGAAATAGCGGATGCATTGACAGTCATTTTCCAACATTCCATAGACTCTGGATCAGTTCCTATCGAGTGGAGGGTAGCCACAGTTCCTATCGAGTGGAGGGTAGCCAATGTAACCCCACTTTTTAAAAAAGGAAGGAGAGGGAAAACAGGGAATTATAGACCGGTCAGCCTGACCTCAGTAGTGGGTAACATGATGGAATCAATTATTAAGGATGTCATAGCAGCGCATTTGGAAAGATAGGTCCAAGTCAGCATGGATTTGTGAAAGGGAAATCATGCTTGACAAATCTTCTGGAATTTTTTGAGGATGTTTCCAGTAGAGTGGACAAGGGAGAACCAGTTGATGTGGTATATTTGGACTTTCAGAAGGCTTTCGATAAGGTCCAACACAAGAGATTAATGTGCAAAGTTAAAGCACATGGGATTGGGGGTAGTGTGCTGACATGGATTGAGAACTGATTGTCAGATAGGAAGCAAAGAGTAGGAGTAAATGGGTACTTTTCAGAATGGCAGGCAGTGACTAGTGGGGTACCGCAAGGTTCTGTGCTGGGGCCTCAGCTGTTTACATTGTACATTAATGATTTGGACGAGGGGATTAAATGTAGTATCTCCAAATTTGCGGATGACACTAAGTTGGGTGGCAGTGTGAGCTGCGAGGAGGATGCTATGAGGCTGCAGAGTGTGTTGGATAGGTTAGCTGAGTGGGCAAATGCATGGCAGATGAAGTATAATGTGGATAAATGTGAGGTTATCCACTTTGGTGGTAAAAACAGAGAGACAGACTATTATCTGAATGGTGACAGATTAGGAAAAGGGGAGGTGCAACGAGACCTGGGTGTCATGGTACATCAGTCATTGAAGGTTGCCATGCAGGTCCAGCAGGCGGTTAAGAAAGCAAATGACATGTTGGCCTTCATAGCGAGGGGATTTGAGTACAGGGGCAGGGAGGTGTTGCTACAGTTGTACAGGGCCTTGGTGAGGCCACACCTGGAGTATTGTGTACAGTTTTGGTCTCCCAACTTGAGGAAGGACATTCTTGCTACTGAGGGAGTGCAGCGAAGGTTCACCAGACTGATTCCCGGGATGGTGGGACTGACATATCAAGAAAGACTGGATCAACTGGGCTTGTATTCACTGGAGTTCAGAAAAATGAGAGGGGATCTGATAGAAATATTTAAAATTCTGACGGGTTTAGACAGGTTAGATGCAGGAAGAATGTTCCCAATATTGGGGAAGTCCAGAACCAGGGGTCACAGTCTAAGGATAAGGGGTAAGCCATTTAGGACCGAGATGAGGAGAAACTTCTTCAGCCAGAGAGTGGTGAACCTTTGGAATTCTCTACAGAAAGTTGTTGAGGCCAACTCACTAAATATATTCAAAAAAGAGTTAGATGTAGTCCTTACTACTCGGGGGATCAAGGGGTATGGCGAGAAAGCAGGAATGGGGTACTGAGGTTGCATGTTCAGCCACAAACTCATTGAATGGCTGTGCAGGCTCGAAGGTCTGAATGGCCTACTCCTGCACCTATTTTCTATGTTTCTATATTTCTAATCTTTAAACATGCAAATTCTGCTAGGGGCGGGAGAGTGCCTGATGTGTCACACCTGAACAAGAAGGATAAAGCTCGATACTACAGACCAGTCAATTGCACATCAACGGCATAAACCTGCCACAATTCATCATTTGAGATCAATTAGTAAGGATTTAGAAATGATGGTTTAAATGCAAAGATGTACCTGTCAAATTTAACAGAGTTTTTTTGAAGAAGAGACTGATTGGATCGATAATGGAAATGCAGTCAATGTAGTGCATGTGTGTTTCTCCACTGACTGGTTTTGCCATTCTGTGGGTGGGATGCGAAAGATTCGATGGAAGTGCCACCGTGCAGGGAGCAGAGTGAGTGGAGCATCATTGGGGAACCCTGAGAGCGGTCTGCATCCTGGAGCAGGGGGACAACAGCAAGGAGTGAATCATAGCAACATGAATCTACAATGAAAACACATACTTACTGATCGAGCACAGGTATCGCAGGCTTTCTGCTGTAGGCTGTGCACAGCAAACGTGTCCTTCAGTGCCAGGTGTGGTGCGTCACAGGTATTGTCACAGCCGCCCCAAGTAGCGTAGACTGAAGTGGCCTTGTCTTTGTGCAAGGTGTGTAGGGGCACAGTCTTTCTCAGGTAACACCAGGTAAGCTCGGTCTGACTGTCCATCTTTGGGAAGGAGGAACATTCAGAGTCTGCCACAGCCAAGCCTTGCATGTCCATTGGGATAGGGCTGGTCTGCTCCCTCCCTCTCCCATGGAGAGACTGCTCGGGCCTCCAGCTTCCTGAATCATGCATGAGTTGCTCACAATCAGATTTTGCCACCTTTGGCCAATCTTTGGAAGCCAGTCGGGAATTGCGGGCACCTTGTTGGCATTGACCCATCAATGGATCTGCAATGTTACAGACAGAAGCCCAGTGTCCTCTCTCCTCACTGTCAACTGCTGACCAGTGTCCATCCTGAGGTTTGCAAACAGCTTGAGTGCCCAAAGGCTGCTGGAATGTATTGTTGATGAAATGAATGAGATTGGTGACCACAGCCGTTGTCCTGTTAGCTGCCAATAACTGACCACCACTGGAGACAGTGAATGTTACACATCCATCAGTCTGCTGCACTTCACGGCTTGGTTTGCAGGAAGTTATTGCTGGCTCCAGTTTGCGCTGAGTATGATGGGATGTCGTGGACACATTCCAGTGGGAAGTATGAGCATTGTTTTCAGCAGTTGTCTCCTCCTCAGCTGCAGTCAGTGGAGAGTGTGGTCTGATCAGCTCCTTCACGGCCCAGTCCAGTTGATATTTTGGAAGAAAATGTTGCTTTTGCAAGTGGGGAACTTTTAGCTGGGGAGACACTGGTGTAACCCGTGGGGACATGTGTGGTGCCATGTGTAGTATCTTGCTAGATTGCTGTGCCTGAGTGGCTATGTTCAATAGTGATGGACAGTCCCTGTGACCAATTGCTTCACTCTCCTCCCTTTGGATGGTCTTTCTCCCTTCAGGTGAATGTGAGAGCAGCTGTACTGGGAGAGATGTAGTAGAAGCTGCCATTGACTCAGGACAAGACCTTTGGTCAGAGGGTGTCTGCTCAGAGTCAGTGACGCTGCTGGACACAGTTGGTGATGAGTATTGCTGATCGGAGCTCCCTCCCTCATCCTGCTTTGGGGGGTTGGTAACTTGAAGCTGCCTGTGGCCACCATCTGAGACCAAGCCACCAACCGGCGGAGGTGGCTCACCAGGAACTGCAGCGGTGGGTAGATTGGAGGCATACTGCAGCTTCTCAGTTGGGCGTGCAATATTGGCTGACTTCAGCCGTCGTTTCTTTTTGGGAGGTTTTTCTGATGGAGGCTCGGAGACACCTTCACCGTCCTGGCGCAAGCTCTCTGGCTGCTTCCTTGCTTTGACAGACTCCTCCACAACAAGAATACTGAGTTGCCTCACTAGCTTCGGATGTGAGAGATGTTTGTGCGTCGGTCTTTGGGGATCTTTCTCCCGTTCAGTGCTCGATGGCTGGAGCGGGGAAAGACCCTTCACTCTGCGGATGCTGCTTTCTTCAGCCATGTGTGGTGAGGTTACGTTGTCCAATCCTTCCCATATACTGGGCACCTGGGTGGCCCTGGGTGATATACTGGGCACCTGGATGGCCCTGGGTGATATACTGGGCACCTGGATGGCCCTGGGTGATATACTGAGCACCTGGATGGCCCTGGGTGATATACTGGGCACCTGGATGGCCCTGGGTGATATACTGGGCACCTGGATGGCCCTGGGTGATATACTGGGCACCTGGATGGTCCTGGGTGATATACTGGGCACCTGGATGGCCCTGGGTGATATACTGGGCACATGGATGGCCCTGGGTGATATACTGGGCATTTGGGTGGCCCTGGGTGATATACTGGGCATCTGGGCGGCCCTGGGTGATATACTGGGCACCTGGATGGCCCTGGGTGATATACTGAGCATCTGGGTGGCCCTGGGTGATATACTGGGCACCTGGGCAGCACTGGATGTTATATTCAGCACCTCACCTGCACTGGGAGTTATACTAACAGGCACTTCCCAAACACAGTCCTGGATTCGCAGAGTCTGTCTGTCTGCATTATGATGAGGAGCTGAATCACTCAGTGTTTGTAAAAAGTGTGTCTGAAACATTTGACTGTTGAAGGTTGCAACCTTCATGGACCCTAAAAGCAGTGGGTCTGAAAGGTGCTTTCGAACAGGAGCTTTGTGGGTTAAAGGAGAGGCCAGTGTGCTGGAGTGTGAATCCTCGGAGAGGACAGAGGCGTCCCTGCCCAGTTCTGTGCCATGCTCAGCACGCTTTATTGCACCAATCTGTGTGGATTGATTGGCACATGGTAGGACAGGCTCGATAGGATTGACGGTTATCTTTGCCTCTTGGTATTTCTTTCTAAAGGTCTCCTCCCCATACATGGACCACCTTTCATGAGAAAAATTTTTCAGCTTTTTCTGGCTGTTCTTTTCTAAGGATTTGTGCTTGTTTTTTGACATTTGCCCAGCACCGGAATCACAAGGCTTCCCTTCAACAAGTTTGGGCCCCTCCACTATAGGACCACTTGCTGGTGAATCCTCGAGAGCGCTTTGCCTGTGCAGAGTTGGGTGGTGTGAGGGATGGAAATCTAGTGAGCGTGACTGTGACTGCTCACCGGGCGATGTAGCAGAGGGCTTCGTCTGTAAGCAGAAACTGTTAGCCCATTTACTGCCCTCACCGGGCGGCATGGAATTACTCCTTATAACTGGGGAACAATCGACAGGAAAGGTATGGTGAGAAGGTGATGGGAAGAACATTTGCTGTAAGTTGCCAGTGGATGATGGCGTGGACCTTGGCAAATTGTAGGAAAAGTTTGATCTTTTATTGACTTGAGTGGGCTTCATGTCAAAGTGAAAAGAGTCCTTGAATGTGTACGGCATCGGTAAATCAATGCTCCCCTGCTTTGAAATAAATGTCTTCCTTGGCCGCACGTTTTCTAATTGTTTGTCATCAACGACAGCCATATTATCAGAGATCAGCTTGGAGATCCGTTCCCCCAGCTCCAGCTTCCCAAGCTGGGCCCTGTCCAGTCCCGCACGCCCCCCTGATGCACTCTGCTCAGCACCAGCCAAGCGCTGGCCGGATGGAGAGGCCTTTTCTCGATCGGTCTCGCTGCTCTGTTGATGAAGATTCTGCAGTGAGCTTGGGGACCACAGCTGGTGGTCAGCACTGTCCGAATGGGAAAAGTACCCGGAGTCTATGCTTTCATTTGTTTGCACACTAGAACTCGAAGAATTGTGGACCCACTGTTGAGCAAAATAAGTTGCCTGCTGTCTCTGCAGAACCATATGTTTCTTTCCCATTTGACCTTCGTGTGGCTGCACATCTTGTTTCTCTGCATCTATCTTCTTGTACTCTCTTTTCTCAGCAGTCGAAGCCCTGCTCCAAAACTTGCCCCATGGCGCAAAGTTTGGGAAGCCTTGGTGTCCTGAATGATACACGCTGGTCGAGTTGGGCACAAGTAAGTCACTGTGACAGTCTCTGCTCCGATTCTCCTTAGGTTCCCGCTCAGTACTGGTGGCAGAGTGCCCGTGATCCACAGGGATCAGTGACGGCCCGATACTGCTAGGCCCTGGCTCACTGCTCCTCTCCAATTCTGCTAAACGGCGGCAGTTATTCACATGTGTTTGGGTTCTTTTGTGTTTGTACAGATTACTCTGAGTTTTAAAGGAAATCCCACAAGTTGTGCAGGGGAATGGCCGCTCGCCAGTGTGGGACCGGAGGTGTTTCTCCAGGACACTGGGCTTCAAGCAGTCTCTCCCACAATGGATACACACATATTTGCTCTGCTTCTTTGCTTTAATTTCATTAATATTCACCAGAAGCTGGTACTGTCTCTGTCCTTGGTCTGTATGGAGACCAGTCCCATGGGGAGAAGGTTCTGGCCCATGGGGAGAAAGTTGGAGACCAGGCCCATGAGGAGAAGGTTGGAGACCAGGCCCATGGGGAGAAAGTTGGAGACCAGGCACATGGGGAGAAGGTTGGAGACCAGGCCCATGGGGAGAAGGTTCTGGCCCATGGGGAGAAGATTGGAGACCAGGCCCATGGGGAGGAGGTTGGAGACCAGGCCCATGGGGAGAAGGTTGGAGAACAGGCCCATGGGGAGAAGGTTCTGGCCCATGGGGAGAAGGTTCTGGCCCATGGGGAGAAGGTTCTGGCCTATGGGGAGATGGTTGGAGAGCAGGCCCATGGTGAGAAGGTTGGAGACCGGGCCCATGGGGAGAAGATTGGAGACCAGGCCCATGGGGAGAAGGTTCTGGCCCATGGGGAGAAGATTGGAGACCAGGCCCATGGGGAGAAGGTGCTGGCCCATGGGGAGAAGATTGGAGAACAGGCCCATGGGGAGAAGGTTCTGGCCCATGGGGAGAAGGTTGGAGAACAGGCCCATGGGGAGAAGGTGCTGGCCCATGGGGAGAAGGTTCTGGCCCATGGGGCGAAGGTTGGAGACCAGGCCCATGGGGAGAAGGTTCTGGCCCATGGGGAGAAGGTTGGAGACCAGGCCCATGGGGAGAAGGTTGGAGACCAGGCCCATGGGGAGAAGGTTCTGGCCCATGGGGAGAAGATTGGAGACCAGGCCCATGGGGAGAAGGTTCTGGCCCATGGGGAGAAGATTGGAGACCAGGCCCATGGGGAGAAGGTTCTGGCCCATGGGGAGAAGATTGGAGACCAGGCCCATGGGGAGAAGGTTCTGGCCCATGGGGAGAAGATTGGAGAACAGGCCCATGGGGAGAAGATTGGAGACCAGGCCCATGGGGAGAAGGTTCTGGCCCATGGGGAGAAGATTGGAGAACAGGCCCATGGGGAGAAGGTTGAGGTGGTTCTTTTTTGTTGTGGATTTGATGCTGGCAGATTGTCTCAGATTGTGATGCTTGGAGGTCTGATGTAGCACAGGCATAAGGAATGTGACAGTTCTTTTCCATTTTCTGGGGGCTGGTTGATGAGCACTGATGATGTAAGTGTTGAGCGACCTGTTGAGCAGATAAAGGGTAAAGATGTTGCTGCGGCCGGCGGTCACTATTAGCAATGATATCAGAACGCAGTGCGGTGCCAACCACCCCTGGCTGCAGGACAGGACTGGCGACACTCTGAGACCCAGCCTCTGAACATCGTCGTTCCTCCTCATCACCCCTGTTTGTCTTAGTGTCACAAGCTGTAGCCATCATCTCCAGCCCTTCCAATCTCCAGGATGATTCTGAATTAACTGTAAAATACAAAGGTGTATCATTAGCAGATGATCTGTAACTTCAGAATGGGCAGCTGATGATATTACAAGTATGGTCTATATCTATCGGTATCAGTAAGGTACATAATAATTGTACCTCAAATCAGTCATACTCTATACTTCTTTAGCGAATATGCCATATTACAGTCCTCGACGAACCCTGTGTCACTGAGGCTGTAGCACGACTCTGATAAATCCCACATCACATGTTCCGTCACATCGGAGTGTATAAAAGCTGCACTTTGTCTCTCTCTAGCCTGAATCTCATTTTGTTTTAGAAACTGTTATGTATACTGTAAACTCCGAACAGGTACAAACCTGGCTCTACTTTATTAGGGCCCAAAGTGATCACATTACATGATGACTGGCCTTTTATACCTGGTCCGCACACACGTGCGTACAGCCCAGTGACCTCCGACAGTGGCACCATGTGTTGGCTAATAAGCCCAAGCATACATACATGACAGAAATGGTAACGAGTTTTTTAATCTTATTCTTGTATCCACCTTGTCCTGATCAACTGTCGGCTTATAATTGAGGAAAGTTGTTTTCCTTCTGCTTCCTCTGTCACAGTGAGATCTGCGTCCTTTATATTCTTGACCGGATTCCATTGCTCCTCAGAAATCCTCCCTACTAACAATGTTCTCCTGTTCTGGATGAACAGAAATTTCCTTCAACTAAATAGTGAGAAGACTGAAGCCATTGTCTTCTGTCCCTATCACAAACTCTGTTCATAAGAACATAAGAAATAGGAGCAGGAGTAGGCCATACGACCCCTCAAGCCTGCTCCGCCATTTAATAAGATCATGGCTGATCCGATCATGGACTCAGCTCCACTTCCCTGCACGCTCCCCATAACCCCTTTTCTCCTTATCATTTAAGAAACTGTCTATTTCTGTCTTAAATTTATTCAATGTCCCAACTTCCACAGCTCTCTGAGGCAGCGAATTCCACAGATTTACAACCCTCAGAGAGAAGAAATTCCTCCTCATCTCAGTTTTAAATGGGCGGCCCCTTATTCTAAGATCATGCCCTCTAGTTCTAGTCTCCCCCATCAGTGGAAACATCCTCTCTGCATCCACCTTGTCGAGCCCCCTCATAATCTTATACGTAGCGATAAGATCACCTCTCATTCTTCTGAATTCAATGAGTAGAGGCGGAACCTACTCAACCTTTCCTCATAAGTCAACCCCTTGATCCCCAGAATCAACCTAGTGAACCTTCTCTGAACTGCCTCCAAAGTAAGTATATCCTTACATAAATATGGAAACCAAAACTGTACGCAGTATTCCAGACCCTGAGATGAGTTTCCGACTATATATTCGTGACATCGCTAAGACCTCCGGAACATCGCCCTTCTCTGCTCTTGCCTCAGCTCATCCACTGCTGAAACCCTCATCCAGGCCTTTTCTCTAGACTTGACTATTTCAACGCACTCCCATCAGCCTCCCATCTTCCAATCTCCGTAACCTTCAGCTCATCTAAAACTCGGCTGCCCGTGTCCTAATCGCACTGAGTCCCGCTCACCCATAACCCGCTGTGCTCACTGTCCCGTACCTAACTCGCACCGAATCCCGCTCACCCATAACCCGCTGTGCTCACTGTCCCGTACCTAACTCGCACCGAGTCCCGCTCACCCATCACCCTGTGCTCACTGCCCCGTGTCCTTACTCGCACCCAGTCCCACTCACCCATCACCCCCTGTGCTGGCTGCCCCGTGTCCTAACTCGCACCCAGTCCCGCTCACCCATCGCCCCCTGTGTTCGCTGCCCCGTGTCCTAACCCGCAATGAGTCCTGCTCACCCATCACCCCCTGTGCTCTCAGCCCCGTGTCCTAACTCGCACCCAGTCCCGCTCACCCATCGCCCCCTGTGCTCGCTGTCCCGTGTCCTAACTCGCAACGAGTCCCGCTCACCCATCACCCACTGTGCTCGCTGCCCCGTGCCCTAACTCACACCCAGTCCCGCTCACCCATCGCTCCCTGTGCTCACTGCCCCGTGTCCTTACTCGCACCCAGTCCCACTCACCCATCACCCCCTGTGCTCGCTGCCCCGTGTCCTAACTCGCACCAAGTCCCGCTCACTCATCACCCTGTTGCTCGCTGCCCCATGTCCTAACTCGCACCCAGTCCCGCTCACCCATCACCCCCTGTGCTCGCTGCCCTGTGTCCCAACTCGCACCGAGTCCCGCTCACCCATCACCCTGTTGCTCACTGCCCCGTGTCCTTACTCGCACCCAGTCCCGCTCACCCATCACCCCCTGTGCTCGCTGCCCCGTGTCCTAACTCGCACCCAGTCCCGCTCACCCATCGCCTCCTGTGCTCACTGCCCCGTGTCCTAACTCGCAACGAGTCCCGCTCACCCATCACCCCCTGTGCTCACTGCCCGTGTCCCAACTCGCACCGAGTCCCGCTCACCTATCACCCCCTGTGCTCACTGCCCGTGTCCTAACTCGCACCGAGTCCCGCTCACCCATTACCCCCTGTGCTCGCTGCCCGTGTCCTAACTCGCACCGAGTCCCGCTCACCCATTACCCCCTGTGTTCACTGCCCCGTGTCCTAACTCGCACCGAGTCCTGCTCACCCATCACCCCCTGTGTTCACTGCCCCACATTGTCTCCCGGTTTAGCAATGCCTTGATTTTTAAATTCTCATCCTTATTCCAAATCCCTTTGTAACCTCTTCCAGCCCTACAACCATCGAAAATATCTGTGCTCTTTCAATTCTGGCCTCTTGGACATCCCCGATTTTAATTGCTTCACCATTGGCGGCCGTGCCTTCAGCTGCTGAGGCCCAAAGACCTGGAACTCCCTCCCTAAACCTCTCCGCCTCTCTTTCCTCCTTTAAGACGCTCCTTAAAACCGACCTCTTTGACCCTCATCTGCCCTAATATTTCCTTGTGTGGTTCGGTGCCAATGTGTGTTTGATAACCCCCCTGTGAAGCACCTTGGGACGTTTAACTACATTAAAGATGCTATATAAGTTGTTGTTGTCTAAACTTCTCCTGTCTTCATCACTGCAGAACTGGCCCCTCTAAATAATTGCTCAAATGACACCTTCCATGTGGCAATGTAGCCCTGAGACTCTCGGGGTGGGCGAGAGTCGGACGGACCTGTGGGAAGCAGCTGAAGGTGTGGCCAGACAGGTGAGCGAGTTGGTTTGTGCTCTCGCCAGATATTTTTCTCGATCCAAAGTAAAAGTCTGTGACCCGGATCCCCGTGGGAGTGACCCAATCTTCAGCCATCTGTCCAGCAGAAAGCCCGGCAAAATGGTGCATTGCTGCCTCTGCCCTTTCTCTGGACTTTCCACAGCGGAAGATCCGGAGAATCCCTGTGGAAAGTGTTGTGTATCTGTAAAGCATGCACTCCCATGTTCTGCCACCAGGGAGCTCATCCCCTGAAGTCCCAAGGGATCCCGCATCCCTTGGGAGCACTGTATATAAGCCGGCCCCTAAGGCCTGTTCCTCACTCTGGAGTGTCTTATTAAAGACTGAGGTCACTGTTAATTTAATCTCCCTATGTGCAGTCTCATCTGTGTTAGGAAAACATTAACTGGCAATGAGTATACGAATCCAATGCAAAGATGTAGCAAACTGTGGGCATCCTGGAGAAGTTCTCGGAGGGTGAAGACTGGGACGCCTATGTCGAACGGCTAGACCAGTACTTTGTAGCCAACGAGCTGGACGGAGAAGGAAGCGCTGCAAAAAGGAGAGCGATCCTCCTCACGGTCTGCGGGGCACCGACCTACAGCCTCATGAAGAATCTTCTGGCTCCGGTGAAACCCACAGATAAGTCGAATGAGGAGCTGTGTACACTGGTTCGGGAGCATCTTAACCCGAGGGAGAGCGTGCTGATGGCAAGGTACCGGTTCTACATGTGCCAGCGATCTGAAGGTCAGGAAGTGGTGAGCTACGTCGCCGAGCTAAGGCGACTTGCAGGACAATGTGAGTTTGATGGCTACCTGGAGCAAATGCTCAGAGACTTTTTTGTACTGGGCATTGGCCACGAGACCATCCTACGAAAACTTTGGACTGTAGAGACATCGACCCTCAGTAAGGCCATTGCGAAACCACAGGCGTTTATGTCCACCAGTGATAACACCAAACAAATCTCTCAGCACACAAGTGCTAGCAATGTTCATAAATTAACTGGAACTGTGTTTGCGAGCAGAAATGTACAGGACAGAACCTACGCGTCTGCAACTGCCAGCAGGCCTCAGGTGATCCAGATGACCCAGAGTCCCCAACAAAGGATGAATGCAAGGCAATTCACACCTTGTTGGCATTGTGGAGGCTTCCATTCAGCCTATTCATGCCGCTTCAAAGGGTATGTTTGCAAGAGCTGTGGAACAATGGGGCACCTCCAACGAGCTTGCAAACGAGCTGCAAGCTCTGCAAAACCTGCTAACCACCACGTGGCAGAGGAAGATCGGTCCAAGGTAGATCAAAGCAATTTCAAGCCTCAGATGGAGGAGGCAGATGCTGAAGTACACGGGGTGCACACATTTTTGATGAAATGTCCACCTATAATGCTAAATGTAAAATTGAATGGCTTACCCGTAGCCATGGAACTGGACACTGGCGCTAGCCAATCCATCATGAGTAAAAAGATGTTTGAGAGACTGTGGTGCAACAAGGCACTCAAACCAGCCCTGAGCCCCATCCACATGAAACTGAGAACGTACACCAAAGAGCTTATAACTGTCCTGGGCAGCGCCATGGTAAAGGTCACCTACGAGGGCACGGTGCACGAACTGCCACTCTGGATTGTCCCGGGCGATGGTCCCACACTGCTTGGAAGGAGCTGGCTGGGCAAAATCCGCTGGAACTGGGATGACATCCGAGTGCTATCACATGTCGATGAGGTCTCATGTACCCAGGTTCTTAACAAATTTCCTTCCTTTTTTGAACCAGGCATTGGAAACTTTTCCGGGGCGAAGGTGCAGATCCACTTGGTCCCAGAGGCACGACCCATTCACCACAAGGCACGAGCAGGACCTCACATGATGAGGGAGAGAGTGGTAATCGAGCTGGACAGGCTGCAACGCGAGGGCATCATCTCCTCAGTGGAATTCAGCGAGTGGGCCAGCCTGATTATTCCAGTACTCAAAAGTGATGGCACGGTCAGGATTTGTGGCGATTATAAAGTAACTATTAATCGTTTCTCGCTACAGGGGGCCAGCCTGATTGTTCCAGTATTCAAAAGTGATGGCACGGTCAGGATTTGTGGCGATTATAAAATAACTATTAATCGTTTCTCGCTACAGGACCAATACTCGCTACCTAAGTCAGACGACTTATTTGCGATGCTGGCAGGAGGCAAGACGTTCACCAAGCTTGACCTGACTTCAGCTTATATGACGCAGGAGCTGGAGGAGTCTTCGAAGGGCCTCACCTGCATCAACACGCACAAGGGACTGTTCATCTACAACAGATGCCTGTTTGGAATTCGGTCGGCTGCAGCGATCTTCCAGAGAAACATGGAGAGCCTACTCAAGTCGGTACCACACACGGTGGTCTTTCAGGACGACATATTGGTCACAGGTCGGGACACCGCCGAGCACCTACAAAACCTGGAGGAGGTCCTCCAGCGACTGGATCGCGTAAGGCTGCGGCTGAAGAGGTCAAAATGCATCTTCATGGCAACAGAAGTGGAGTTTTTGGGGAGAAAGATCGCGGTGGACGGTATTCGGCCCACAGACGCCAAGACAGAGGCTATCAGGAACGCACCCAGGCCACAGAACATCACGGAGCTGCGGTCATTCCTGGGACTCCTCAACTATTTTGATAACTTCCTCCCGGGGTTAAGCACCCTTTTTGAACCCCTACATGTATTATTGAGCAAAGATGAGAACTGGGTATAGGGAAAAAAACAAGTAATTGCTTCTGAGAAAGCCAGAAACATTTTATGCTCCAACAAGCTGCTTGTATTGTATAAAGACTTGTGCGAGCATGTAACACGTCTTCGTACGGAGTCGGGTGTGTATTACAACAAGCTAACATTGTGGGGAAGTTACAACCTGTCACCTATGCTTCCAGGAGCATGTCTAAGGCCGAGATGGCCTACAGCATGATTGAGAAAGAGGCATTAGCGTGTGTGTTCAGGGTAAAGAAAATGCATCAGTACCTGTTTGGCCTCAAATTTGAGTTGGAAACCGATCACAAGCCCCTCACATCCCTGTTCGCTGAAAACAAGGGGATAAATACTAATGCCTCAACCTGCATACAAAGGTGGGCACTCGCGCTATCAGCATATAGCTCTCAGTCGGCTACCATTGCCCACCACGAGGGTGGAAATGGCGCAGCCTGCAAACTTATTGATGGTGGCGCAACTTATTGATGGTCATGGAAGCATTTGAAAATGATAAATCACCTGTCACGGCCCGCCAGATTAGGACTTGGACCAGCCAAGATCCTCTGCTGTCCCTAGTAAAAAACTGTGTATTGCATGGGAGCTGGGCCAGCATCCCCGTTGAAATGCAAGAGCTAATCAAGCCGTTCCAGCGGCGAAAGGACGAGCTGTCCATTCAGGCAGACTGCCTGTTGTGGGGTAACCGCGTAGTGCTACCCAAAAAAGGGCAGGGAGACATTCATCTCGGATCTCCACAGCACACACCCAGGTATAGTAATGATGAAAGCGATAGCCAGATCCCACGTGTGGTGGCCCGGTATCGACTCTGACTTAGAGTCCTCTGTACGGCAATGCAGCGTGTGTGCTCAGTTGAGCAACGCGCCCAGAGAGGCACCACTAAGTTTGTGGTCCTGGCCCTCCAGACCATGGTCGAGGATCCATGTCGACCATGTCGGTAAAATGTTCCTGGTGGTGGTGGATGCTTTTTCAAAATGGATTGGATGTGAAATAATGTCGGGAAGCACCGTCACCGCCACCATTGAAAGCCTGAGGGCCATGTTTGCCACCCACGGCTAGCCTGACACACTGGTTAGTGTGCCATGTTTCACCAGTGCTGAATTTAAAGAATTCATGACCCGCAATGGGATCAAACATGTCACCTCGGCCCCGTTTAAACCAGCCTCCAATGGGCAGGCAGAGCGGGCAGTACAAACGATCAAACAGAACCTTAAACGAGTCACAGAAGGCTCACTCCAAACCCGCCTGTTCCGAGTACTGCTCAGCTACTGCACGAGACCCCACTCGCTCACAGGGGTGCCCCCGGCTGAGCTACTCATGAAAAGGACACTTAAAACCAGACTCTCGCTGGTTCACCCCAACCTGCATGATCAGGTACAGAGCAGGCGGCAGCAACAATATGTAAATGATGGTCGCGACACTGTGTCACGGGAAATTGATCTGAATGACCCTATGTATGTGCTAAACTATGGACGGGAGTTAGGGTGTTTGTAGTCAAACTAGACAATGGACAAATTTGCAGAAAGCACCTGGACCAAATGAGGCTGTGGTTCACAGACTGCCCTGAACAACCCACAGCAGACACCACCTTTTTCGAGCCCACAACACACACCCAAAGGATCAACGACACCACGCCGGACCAGGAAATCAAACCCATCACGCCCAACAGCCCAGCAAGGCCAGGCTCACCTAGCAGCCCTGCAGGGCCAACAACACGCCAGCCCAGCGAGGGCACAGCCAACACACCAGAACAGACATTTGTACCGAGGCGGTCCACCAGGGAAAGAAAGGCTCCCGACCGCCTCACCTTGTAAATAGTTTTCACTTTGACTTTGCAGGGAGGGGGTGATGTTGTGTATCTGTAAAGCATGCACTTCCATGTTCTGCCACCAGGGAGCGCATCCCCTGAAGTCCCAAGGGATCCCAGCATCCCTTGAGAGCACTGTATATAAGCCGGCCCCTAAGGCCTGTTCCTCACTCTCGAGTGTTTTATTAAATAATGAGGTCACTGTTACTTTAACCTCCCTGTGTGCAGTCTCATCTGTGTTAGGAACACAATAGAAAGGCCACCTCTATTGGTGAAGTAATGTGAAATAGTCATATCACAAGGCAACTGATGAGCCCGCACTGGGAAGGTTCAGCACCACACATAACCTCCTCATCTATCACTGTGAATCGCAGGTTAAAAACTATTAATAAGTTTATTCAAACAGTATGATTAATAGATAAAAGATAGAAACTCTTGCACCTTTCATGACCTGAGGACATCCCACAGTGCTTCACAACCAATGAAGTCCTTTGGAAGTTCAGTCACTGTTCTAATGTAAGTATAATTAAAAGATTTCACTCATTTAACGTATCTCAAATAATTCTCAGGAGTAAGTTTTTAGTCAGATGTAGACTGTAGAGGGGAAGGTAAGCGGGTCCATGCCAATTTGGTTGGAGATGGACGCTCATAATTCAGATGTAACAGTGCTATGACTGAGATATAACAGAACGATAACTGAACTGTAACTGCGCTTTAACTTATGTTATAACTGAGAATTAACTAAAACCTGCTAAACACCGGGACCTGGGGGTACCTGTGCATGAAACACAAAAGGATAGTATGCAGGTACAGCAAGTGATCAGGAAGGCCAATGGAATCTTGGCCTTTATTGCAAAGGGGATGCAGTATAAAAACAGGGAAGTCTTGCTTCAACTGTACAGGGTATTGGTGAGGCCACACCTGGAATATAGCGTGCAGTTTTGGTTTCCATATTTACTAAAGGATAAAATTACTTTGGAGGCAGTTCAGAGAAGGTTCACTAGGTTGATTCCAGGGATGAGGGCGTTAACTTATGAGGAAAGGTTGAGTAGTTTGGGCCTCTACTCATTGGAGTTCAGAAAGAATGAGAGGTGATCTTATCGAAACGTATAAGATTATGAGGGGGCTTGACAAGGTGGATGCAGAGAGGATGTTTCCACTGATGGGGGAGACTAGAACTAGAGGGCATCATCTTAGAATAATGGGCCACCCATTTAAAACTGAGATGAGGAGAAATTTTTTCTCTCAGAGGGTTGTAAATCTGTGGAATTTGCTGCCTCAGAGAGCTGTGGAAGCTGGGACATTGAATATATTTAAGACAAAGATAGACAGTTTGTTAACCGATAAGGGAATAGGGGTTATGGGGAGCGGGCGGGGAAGTGGAGCTGAGTCCATGATCGGGTCGTCCATGATCGTATTAAATGATGGAGCAGACTCGAGGGACCATATGGCCTAATCCTGTTCCTATTTCTTATGTTCTTCAGTAACTGCCCGCTAATTGAGCTGTAACTGACATTTAACTGCCTCTGAGTCGGGTGAGAATTGATAATTAGTGAAATGAGTCAGCGTCAGTGGGAACCAAGACTGTGCAGATTGACTGCCCCCTGACTGCACTGGGAGTGGTGCACCGAGCCCTGAGCCTATGGATCTGAGTCATATCACAGCATGCACCCATTCTCACACAGTCTACGCTGTCCTCATCCGCTCAAACACTGCATCATCCGGGACCTCAGCACCACTATCTGTCACATTTTAATCATCTCACCCCCCAAGTAAATACCCCTCCATTCCCCCCCTGAATAAATACCCCTCCACCTCACGTCTGAATAAATACCCTTCCATCGCCCTCCTCTTCCCTCCTGAATAAATAGCCCTCCACCCCCTGAATAAGTACCTCTCCACCCCCTCCCTGAATGAATACCCCTCAATCGCCCCCCTCCTCCTTGAATAAATACCCCCATCCCCCCTCTCAATAAATACCCCTCCAACTCCCCATCTTAATGAATACCCTCTCTATCCCTCCTTCCCCTGCATTAATATATTAATGAGGTAATGTGCACAGATCACTAAAAGTTAGCAATTAGGTCCAAAAAGGAATCAAACAAGCAAATAGAAAGTTAGCTTTTATAACTAGAGGGCTAGAATATAAAAGGGTGGAAGATTTAATACTGTCATAACCGGCACTGGTGAGACCACGCCAGGAGTTCTGTGTACAGTTCTGGGCAGCTTAACTTCCAACCATCATATTAACCTTGGATAGAGGAGGATCAATTGGTGCTGTATAAAACAGGGTTCACTGGGTGTATAATGGGGTACACTGGGTGTATAATGGGGCTCACTGGATGAATAATGGGGCTCACTGGGTCTCTGTATAATGGGGTACACTGGGTGTATAATGGGGCTCACTGGGTGTATAATGGGGCTCACTGGATGTTTTGTATAATGGGGTACACTGGGTGTATAATGGGGTACACTGGGTGTATAACGGGGTACACTGGGTGTATAATGGGGGTCACTGTGTGTACAATGGAGGTCACTGGGTGTATAATGGGGTACACTGGGTGTATAACGGGGGCCACTGTGTGTACAATGGAGGACACTGTGTGTATAATGGGGTACACTGGGTGTATAATGGGGTACACTGGGTGTATAATGGGGTATGATGGGTGTATAACGGGATACATTGGGTGTATAATGAGGGTCACTGTGTGTATAATGGGGTACACTGGGTGTAATGGGGTACACTGGGTGTATAACGGAGGTCACTGTTTGTATAACAGGGTACACTGGGTGTATAATGGGGCTCACTGGATGTATAATGGTGATCAGTGGGTGGTCTGTATAATGGGGTACACTGGGTGTATAACGGGGGTCACTGGCTTTATAACGGGGTACATTGGGTGTATAACGGGGGTCACTGTGTGTACAATGGAGGTCACTGTGCGTATAATGGGGTACACTTGGTGTATAATGGGGTATATTGGGTGTATAACGGGGTACATTGGGTGTATAATGGGGGTCACTGTGTGTATAATGGGGTACACTGGGTGTAATGGGGTACACTGGGTGTATAACGGAGGTCACTGTTTGTATAACAGGGTACACTGGGTGTATAATGGGGCTCACTGGATGTATAATGGGGATCAGTGGGTGTTCTGTATAATGGGGTACACTGGGTGTATAACGGGGGTCACTGGGTGTATAACGGGGTACACTGGGTGTATAATGGGGTGCACTGGGTGTATAACAGGGGTCACTGGGTGTATAACGGGGGTCACTGGGTGTATAACAGGGTACACTGGGTGTATAACGGGGGTCACTGGGTGTATAACAGGGTACACTGGACATATAACGGGGTACACTGGGCATATAACGGGGTACACTGGGTGTATAACGGGGTACACTGGGTGTATAACAGGGTACACTGGGTCTTGTGTATAATGAGGGAAGGATTCCTTTTACGATCCTTTCGCTGTGCTGAAGTATCCCAGCCCACAGCTGCGATGATATCGTTTTACTCTGTATTTATATTGTCTGGACTCAGGTACTGACCTCAACTCATAAATCAGCAGGTGGGTGTGATTGCATCTTCTACCTCTCTTCCCATTGGATGACACACAATGACCGGAAACGTTGTTCCTGTCACTCAGTGATACATATCACACATGCAGCTTGATAATTATAAATCTCCATAACCCCCAATATTGCCCCATCACACAAACACTCAAAGACTGTTCCCCATGGTCATCTTTATCCACACTGGCTCGTGTGACAGATCTTTATCCAGACTTCCTTGTATTGAATAATCGATTTACCTTATATCGGATGGCTGTGTTGCTGAGAGAGTTGCTGAGAGTGACTGATCGAGTTCACATCCGTGGTACAGATCGAGTGAGCAAGAGAGTGTGTTAAACCTACAGAACCCATGGGCACAACCTCAGCCTTTGCTCACCGCTCCTCCACCACAGTCACACCGACCACACAGCACAAGGCACTGTAAGTTCAGCAGGTTATGTCCCGTGTCCGCACTGAAGCCCAAACGGTGCCGGGCGATGAGCGACTGCCTGCCCGAGCTGCTGCCGACAGGCTCCAAAGGGCTTTATGTAAATTCAGGCAGCAAATATCATTTGTGGAAAGTGGTTCCTGCGTATTGCTGTGAGCTGATAATGTGTAGGTGGTGAGCGGAAGTGACATGAGCTGTGGAGGAAGTGGGCTAACCCCAGCCTCATTAAATGGCAAACTGTTCCACAAACTGCACTCTGTATTACACGACAGACTTCGCAACTCGATCTTACACTTACAGCTTGTGACTATCCCACCTGCACACACCCCCTCCCACCATCGGCACAAACACACAGACTTCCAATCAATACTTGCACTTTCTCAAAGACAAGAAGCAATGGTCCACCATGGAGCGATAGGCTCAGCCCCTGCCTCCGGAGGCGGGCAAAGAGAAGTAACAATGGGTGCCACACTGCCACCCATCACAGGCGGCTCCCCGCACACTGCCTCTCCTCCCTGCACCCTGCTGCTATAGGCTGAACAGTTACCTGCACCCGACCATTACTGCCCTTACATCATCTCCCTACTCACAGTACTCTGCTCGCGTCCTTTACAATTTATCCCCAATACTCACTCGCTGAGATGACTCTTTCGCTCTCTCTCTCTCTCTCTCCTCAGGCCTCGCTCTCTCGCTCCTCTGACTCTCTCTCTCTCTCTCTCTCTCTGCATCTCTCCCCTCTTGCTCTCTCTCACTCTTTCTCTCTCCCCCCACCCCCCACCCTCTCTCTCTGTCTCTCTCTCCCTCTCCCTCTCTCTGTCTCTCTCTCCCTCTCTCTGTCTCTCTTTCTCTGCCTCTCTCCCTCTCTCTGCCTCTCTCCCTCTCTCTGTCTCTCTCTCCCTCTCTCTATGTCTCTCTCCCCTCTCCCCCTCTCCCACCTCTCTGTCTCTCTCCCCTCTCCCCTTCTCCCCTCTCTCTCTCTCTCTGCCTCCCTCTCTCTCTCTCTCTCTCTCTCCCCTCTCTCTCTCAAAGGCCCAGCGGGAGATCGAGAGCCAGCGGCAGTTGGTGAGAGGGGAGCGGCCTATAAAAGGCCCAGCGCGAGATCGAGAGCCAGCGGCAGTTCGTGAGAGGCGGGAGCGGCCTATAAAAGGCCCAGCGGGAGATCGAGAGCCAGCGGCAGTTGGTGAGAGGGGAGCGACCTATAAAAGGCCCAGCGGGAGATCGAGAGCCAGCGGCAGTTGGTGAGAGGCGGGAGCGGCCTATAAAAGGCCCAGCGGGAGATCGAGAGCCAGCGGCAGTTGGTGAGAGGCGGGAGCGGCCTATAAAAGGCCCAGCGGGAGATCGAGAGCCAGCGGCAGTTGGTGAGAGGCGGGAGCGGCCTATAAAAGACCCAGCGGGAGATCGAGAGCCAGCGGCAGTGGGTGAGAGGCGGGAGCGGCCTATAAAAGGCCCAGCGGGAGATCGAGAGCCAGCGGCAGTGGGTGAGAGGCGGGAGCGGCCTATAAAAGGCCCAGCGGGAGATCGAGAGCCAGCGGCAGTGGGTGAGAGGCGGGAGCGGCCTATAAAAGGCCCAGCGGGAGATCGAGAGCCAGCGGCAGTGGGTGAGAGGCGGGAGCAGCCTATAAAAGGCCAGCGGGAGATCGAGAGCCAGCGGCAGTGGGTGAGAGGCGGGAGCAGCCTATAAAAGGCCCAGCGGGAGATCGAGAGCCAGCGGCAGTGGGTGAGAGGCGGGAGCAGCCTATAAAAGGCCCAGCGGGAGATCGAGAGCCAGCGGCAGTGGGTGAGAGGCGGGAGCAGCCTATAAAAGGCCCAGCGGGAGATCGAGAGCCAGCGGCAGTGGGTGAGAGGCGGGAGCAGCCTATAAAAGGCCTGCCGGTGCAGCTACAGCAGGGAGAGAAAGCAAAATAGAAGTAGAAAGGAATCAAAAGGTGACGTCACAGCCAATGGGGTAAGTGATTGGCTGGTGATTGATGAGTAGCTTTTCTTTTTATTTTTTATATCAGTAAGTGAACTGTAACATTGTTATTACCAATTTAAGGGTATCTAAGGGTTAAGGCATGGTAGGAGAGCTCGATCACGTGATATGCTCCTCCTGTACCATGTGGGAACTCAGGGACACTTCCGGTGTCCCTGACGACTACGTGTGTGAGAAGTGTATCCGCCTCGAGCTACTGACAGTCCGCGTTGCGGAATTGGAGCTGAGGGTGGATTCATAGAAACATAGAAACATAGAAAATAGGTGCAGGAGCAGGCCATTCAGACCTTCTAGCCTGCACCGCCATTCAATGAGTTCATGGCTGAACATGAAACTTCAGTACCCCCTTCCTGCTTTCACGCCATACCCCTTGATTCACTCTGGAGCATCCACGATGCTGAGAATGACGTGAGTATCACGTGTAGTGAGTTGGTCTTACCGCAGGAGAAGGGTCCACAGCCAGATAGGGAATGGAAGACCAGCAGGAAGAGCAGTGCAAGGAAGGTAGTGCAGGGGTCCCCTGTGGTCATCCTCCTGCAAAACAGATACACCGCTTTGAGTACTGTTGGGGGAGATGACTCATCAGGGGAGGGCAGCAGCAGCCAAGTTCATGGCACCGTGGCTGGCTCTGCTGCACAGGAGGGCAGGAAAAAGAGTGGGAGCGCGATAGTGATAGGGGATTCAATGGTGAGGGGAACAGATAGGCGTTTCTGCGGCCGCAACCGAGACTCCAGGATGGTATGTTGCCTCCCTGGTGCAAGGGTCAAGGATGTCTCAGAGCGGGTGCAGGACATTCTGAAATGGGAGGGAGAACAGCCAGTTGTCGTGGTGCACATTGGTACCAACGACATAGGTAAAAAAAGGGATGAGGTCCTACGAAACGAATTTAAGGAGCTAGGAGCTAAATTAAAAAGTAGGACCTCAAAAGTAGTAATCTCGGGATTGCTACCAGTACCACGTGCTAGTCAGAGTAGGAATTGCAGGATAGCGCAGATGAATACGTGGCTTGAGCAGTGGTGCAACAGGGAGGGATTCAAATTCCTGGGGCATTGGAACCGGTTCTGGGGGAGGTGGGACCAGTACAAACCGGACGGTCTGCACCTGGGCAGGACCGGAACCAATGTCCTAGGGGGAGTGTTTGCTAGTGCTGTTGGGGAGGAGTTAAACTAATATGGCAGGGGGATGGGAACCAATACAGGGAGACAGAGGGAGACAAAAAGGAGGCAAAAGCAAAAGACAGAAAGGAGATGAGAAAAAGTGGAGGCAGAGAAACCCAAGGCAAAGAACAAAAAGGGCCACTGTACAACAAAATTCTAAAAGGACAAAGGGTGTTAAAAAAACAAGCCTGAAGGCTTTGTGTCTTAATGCAAGGAGTATCCGCAATAAGGTGGATGAATTAACTGTGCAAATAGATGTTAACAAATATGATGTGATTGGGATTACGGAGATGTGGCTCCAGGATGATCAGGGCTGGGAACTCAACATCCAGAGGTATTCAACATTCAGGAAGGATAGAATAATAGGAAAAGGAGGTGGGGTAGCATTGCTGGTTAAAGAGGAGATTAATGCATTGGATGATGTGGAATCTATATGGGTAGAGCTGCAGAACACCAAAGAGCAAAAAACGTTAGTGAGAGTTGTGTACAGACCTCCAAACAGTAATAGGGATGTTGGGGAGGGCATCAAACAGGAAATTAGGGGTGCATGCAATAAAGGTGCAGCAGTTATAATAGGTGACTTTAATATGCACATAGATTGGGCCAGCCAAACTGGAAGCAATACGGTGGAGGAGGATTTCCTGGAGTGCATAAGGGATGGTTTTCTAGACCAATATGTCGAGGAACCAACTAGGGGGGAGGCCATCTTCGACTGGGTGTTGTGTAATGAGAGAGGACTAATTAGTAATCTCATTGTGCGAGGCCCCTTGGGGAAGAGTGACCATAATATGGTGGAATTCTGCATTAGGATGGAGAATGATACAGTTAATTCAGAGACCATGGTCCAGAACTTAAAGAAGGGTAACTTTGAAGGTATGAGGCGTGAATTGACTAGGATAGATTGGCGAATGATACTTAAGGGGTTGACTGTGGATGGGCAATGGCAGACATTTAGAGACCGCATGGATGAATTACAACAATTGTACATTCCTGTCTGGCGTAAAAATAAAAAAGGGAAGGTGGCTCAACCGTGGCTATCTAGGGAAATCAGGGATAGTATTAAAGCCAAGGAAGTGGCATACAAATTGGCCAGAAATAGCAGCAAACTTGGGGACTGGGAGAAATTTAGAACTCAGCAGAGGAGGACAAAGGGTTTGATTAGGGTAGGGAAAAATAGAGTACGAGAAGAAGCTTGCAGGGAACATTAAGGCGGATTGCAAAAGTTTCTATAGGTATGTAAAGAGAAAAAGGTTAGTAAAGACAAACGTAGGTCCCCTGCAGTCAGAATCAGGGGAAGTCATAACGGGGAACAAAGAAATGGCAGACCAATTGAACAAGTACTTTGGTTCAGTATTCACTAAGGAGGACACAAACAACCTTCCGGATATAAAAGGGGTCAGAGGGTCGAGTAAGGAGGAGGAACTGAGGGAAATCTTTATTAGTCGGGAAATTGTGTTGGGGAAATTGATGGGATTGAAGGCCGATAAATCCCCAGGGCCTGATGGACTGCATCCCAGAGTACTTAAGGAGGTGGCCTTGGAAATAGCGGATGCATTGACAGTCATTTTCCAACATTCCATTGACTCTGAATCAGTTCCTATCGAGTGGAGGGTAGCCAATGTAACCCCACTTTTTAAAAAAGGAGGGAGAGAGAAAACAGGGAATTATAGACCGGTCAGCCTGACCTCAGTAGTGGGTAAAATGATGGAATCAATTATTAAGGATGTCATAGCAGCGCATTTGGAAAATGGTGACATGATAGGTCCAAGTCAGCATGGATTTGTGAAAGGGAAATCATGCTTGACAAATCTTCTGGAATTTTTTGAGGATGTTTCCAGTAAAGTGGACAAAGGAGAACGAGTTGATGTGGTATATTTGGACTTTCAGAAGGCTTTCGACAAAGTCCCATACAAGAGATTAATGTGCAAAGTTAAAGCACATGGGATTGGGGGTAGTGTGCTGACGTGGATTGAGAACTGGTTGTCAGACAGGAAGCAAAGAGTAGGAGTAAATGGGTACTTTTCAGAATGGCAGGCAGTGACTAGTGGGGTACCGCAAGGTTCTGTGCTGGGGCCCCAGCTGTTTACATTGTACATTAATGATTTAGACGAGGGGATTAAATGTAGTATCTCCAAATTTGCGGATGACACTAAGTTGGGTGGCAGTGTGAGCTGCGAGGAGGATGCTATGAGGCTGCAGAGTGACTTGGATAGGTTAGATGAGTGGGCAAATGCATGGCAGATGAAGTATAATGTGGATAAATGTGAGGTTATCCACTTTGGTGGTAAAAACAGAGAGACAGACTATTATCTGAATGGTGACAGATTAGGAAAAGGGAAGGTGCAACGAGACCTGGGTGTCATGGTACATCAGTCATTGAAGGTTGGCATGCAGGTACAGCAGGCGGTTAAGAAAGCAAATGGCATGTTGGCCTTCATAGCGAGGGGATTTGAGTACAAGGGCAGGGAGGTGTTGCTACAGTTGTACAGGGCCTTGGTGAGGCCACACCTGGAGTATTGTGTACAATTTTGGTCTCCTAACTTGAGGAAGGACATTCTTGCTATTGAGGGAGTGCAGCGAAGATTCACCAGACTGATTCCCGGGATGGTGGGACTGACCTATCAAGAAAGACTGGATCAACTGGGCTTGTATTCACTGGAGTTCAGAAGAATGAGATGGGACCTCATAGAAACTTTTAAAATTCTGACGGGTTTAGACAGGTTAGATGCAGGAAGAATGTTCCCAATGTTGAGGAAGTCCAGAACCAGGGGTCACAGTCTAAGGATAAGGGGTAAGCCATTTAGGACCGAGATGAGGAGAAACGTCTTCACCCAGAGAGTGGTGAACCTGTGGAATTCTCTACCGCAGAAAGTAGTTGAGGCCAATTCACTAAATATATTCAAAAGGGAGTTCGATGAAGTCCTTACTACTCGGGGGATCAAGGGGTATGGCGAGAAAGCAGGAAGCGGGTACTGAAGTTTCATGTTCAGCCATGAACTCATTGAATGGCGTGCAGGCTGGAAGGGCTGAATGGCCTGCTCCTGCACCTATTTTCTATGTTTCTCTGTTTCTATGTTTCTCTCTGTCTCTCTCTCTCTCTCCCCTCTCCCCCTCTCTCTCTCTCTGCCTCTCTCCCTCTCGCTCTCTCTCTCTCTCTCCCCTCTCCCCCTCTCTCTCTCTCTGCCTCCCTCCCTCTCTCTCTCTCTCTCCCCTCTCCCCCTCTCTCTCTCTGTGCCTCTCTCCCTCTCTCTGTCTCTCTCTCCCTCTCTCTATGTTTCTCTCCCCTCTCCCCCTCTCCCCTCTCTCTGTCCTCTGTCTCTCTCCCCTCTCCCCTTCTCCCCCCCTCTCTCTCTCTGCCTCTCTCCCCCTCTCTCTCTCTGTCTCTCTCTCTCCCCTCTCCCCCGCTCTCTCTCTCTGCCTCTCTCACTCTCTCTCTCTCTCTCTCCCCTCTCCCCCTCTCTCTTTCTTTCTGCCTCTCTCCCTCTCAGTCTCTCTCCTCCCCCCCTCTTTCTCTCTCTGCATATCTCCCTCTCTCTCTCTGTCTCTCTCTCCCCTCTGCCCATCTCTCTCTCTCTCTCTGCCTCTCTCCCTCTCTCTCTCTCTGTCTCTCTCTCCTCTCTCCCCCTATCCCCCCTCTCTCTCTCTCTGCCTCTCTCCCTCTCTCTCTGCCTCTCTCTCCCCTCTCTCCCTCTCTCTCTCTCTGTCATGTATTCAACCAGCAATGTAACCCATGTATAATCTGATCTAAGTTGTACACTGTGAGAACAATGACCTCTAGGTGGGAGACACTCCTAACCTGGTCCTTCAGTAGCAAAAGGGGAAGCTCCACCCACCTTCATCATTTTGAGTGCTAAGGAATAAAGGACAGGTCACAGACTGATCTTCTCTCAATCATGGGCCTCGTGTGCATTTATACTGTATAGTAAGGAATGGCGACGAGAAACTAGGATTTAAACCATGCGAGCATGGCCACGAGCAGAACAGACGAGAGATACTGTGTTAAGGAATGGTTGGGACAGAGATTCAACATTGTTAAAACAGCACACAGTTCTCCAGGCAGACAAGCGCAATCGGGCATGACCCAACATGTAGTCGAACCCAGAGGGGAAGTTCGACAGAGACAATGGCAAGCTGAACAGCGATTCACGCCATTGCAAGGGACAATGCGGCCAGTAATGGGGCCATCAACGCCTGTTAATGGCGCACTCAAGGACAATAACAGATGCAGTCAGGGACGATCGACTGGCAAAGGACCTTTTGTTTCAAACAGCTCATGTTGGAGGCGTGGAGGCACACACTCAGCCGGAGTTTGCAGAGATGAGCAAAATACCTGCAGAAATTGCAGAAATGAACGCTGGGGGAAATCGCTGGAAGCTGAAGTTCAGCGAGTTCATGTGGAGCACGTATACAGTTCATACACCAGGACACCACCAATAATGATGAAAGTGCTCCACAATGGCATCCAAGTATCAATGGAGCTAGACACGGGGGCCAGTCAGTTCCTGATGGGTATCAAACAGTTCGAAAAGTTGTGGCCGTCCATGGCCAGGAGGCCAAAATTATCGCCAATTGACGCACAGCTACGGACTTACACAAAGCAGATCATTCCGGTGCTAGGCAGCACCATGGTAGTCGTGACCCACAAAGATTCGGAGAACAGGTTGCCACTCTGGATTGTCCCAGGGGATGGTCCCACACTACTGGGGAGGAGTTGGCTTGCTGTCATGAACTGGAAATGGGGCGATGTCAATGCACTTTCCTCTGTGGAGCGAGTATCATGCTCACAGATCCTGGACAAATTTGACTCATTATTTAAACCCGGCATCGGAACTTTCATGGGGGTCAAGGTAGTGATTCACATAAACCCGGACGCCAGGTCAGTACACCACAAGGCCAGAGCGGTGCTGTACATGATGCGGGAAAAGATAGAATGCGAATTGGACTGCCTGCTGAGGGAAGCATCATCTCGCCAGTCGAATTCAGTGACTGGGTGAGCCCGATTGTGCCGGTGCTCAAGGCGGATGGGTCGGTCAGGATATGTGGTGATTACAAGGCCACCATCAATCGGGTGTCATTCCAAGACCTGTACCTGCTACCGAGAGCGGAGGACCTCTTTGCGACACTATTCGGTGGCAAACTTTTTTCAAAATTGGACCTGACCTCAGCTTACATGACCCAGGAGCTGGCGAGTGAGTCGAAGAAGCTGACCACCATCACGACACACAAGGGGTTTTTTGAGTACAACAGATGTCCGTTCGGGATTCACTCGGCCGCCGCGATCTTCCAACGAAATATGGAAAGCCTCCTCAAGTCGATTCCAGGATCGGTGGATTTTCAGGACGACATCCTCATCACGGGTTACAATACTGAAGAACACCTCCACAGCCTGGAGGAGGTGCTACGCAGACTGGACCGGGTAGGGCTGCGACTGAAAAAGGCGAAGTGCATCTTCCTAGCTCCAGAGGTAGAATTCCTGGGGATGAGGGTAGCAGCAGACGGGATCAGACCCACTGCGTCCAAGACGGAAGCGATCCAGAGAGCACCCAGACCCTGTAATACGATGGAGCTGCGTTCGTTCCTGGGGCTCCTGAACTATTTTGGTAACTTTCTTCCCAAATTGAGCACGCTGCTAGAGCCGCTACATGTGCTCCTACGCAAAGGTCGCGAATGGATCTGGGGGGACAGCCAGGAAAGGGCTTTTAATACAGCACGCAATTTGTTATGTTCCAACACTCTGTTAACACTATACGACCCATGTAAGAAACTTGTATTAACGTGCGATGCGTCATCCTATGGTGTCGGGTGTGTGTTGCAGCATGTCAATGTCAAGGGTCAGTTACAGCCGGTAGCTTATGCCTCCAGGAGTCTGTCCCAGGCAGAAAGGGGTTACGGGATGGTAGAAAAGGAGGCGCTCACATGTGTATATGCAGTAAAGAAAATGCACCAGTACCTGTTTGGCAGGAAATTTGAGCTGGAGACAGATTACAAACCCCTAACGTCCCTTTTGGCCAACAACAAGGCCATAAATGCAAACGCATCAGCCCGCATACAGAGGTGGGCACTCACATTAGCCACCTATGACTATATAATTCGGCACAGACCGGGCACCGAAAACTGCGCCGATGCACTCAGCAGGCTCCCACTAGCCACCACTGAGGGGACTACCGAGCATGCTGCTGAGATGGTCATGGCTGTTGAAGCTTTCGGAAGCGAAGGCTCACCTGTGACACCCCGTCAGATTAAAGTCTGGACAAAGAGAGACCCGCTATTGTCTCTAGTTAAGAAATGTGTCCTGAATGGGGACTGGGCAGCCACGTACAGGGCATGCCCTGAGCAATTTAAACCATTTCACAGGCGCAAGGATGAACTCTCGATTCAGGCCGATTGCCTACTGTGGGGAAACCGCGTAGTCATGCCCCAGATGGGTAGAGAGGTGTTCATCAGAGAACTCCACAATGGGCACCCAGGCATTATCACGATGAAGGCAATTGCCAGGTCACACGTTTGGTGGCCAGGGATAGACGCAGATCTGGAACTTTGTGTTCGCAGGTGCAACACGTGTGCCCAGCTGGGCAATGCGCCCAGGGAAGCCTCCCTTAGCCCCTGGTCCTGGCCCGCCAAGCCTTGGTCATGCATCCATGTGGACTACGCAGGTCCTTTCATAGGAAAAATGTTTTTGGTTGTAGTAGACGCCTACTCCAAATGGATCGAGTGTGACATTTTAAATTCAAACACATCCTCTGCCACGGTAGAAAGTCTACGGGCAATGTTCGCGGCCCACGGTCTACCGGACGTCTTGGTCAGCGACAATGGCCCGTGCTTCACAAGCACTGAATTCCAGGACTTCATGGCAGGCAATGGAATAACCATGTCAGAACGGCACCGTTCAAGCCGGCCTCAAACGGCCAGGCGGAATGAGCAGTGCAGATAATCAAACAGGGGATGCTCAGAATCCAAGGGGGTTCCCTACAAACCCGCTTATCACGCCTCCTGTTGGCCTATAGATCCCGTCCACACTCGCTCACAGGGGTTCCACCCGCAGAGCTGCTAATGAAAAGGACGCTCAAAACCAGGTATCCCTTATACACCCCACCATGAAAGAAATTGTTGAGAGCAGGCGCCAGTCACAATATCACTACCATGACAGGAATGCGAGGGCGCAATGTATTGATGTAAATTATCCTGTTTTTGTCCTCAACTACGCTGCAGGGCCCAAATGGCTTGCAGGCACTGTGATTGCCAAAGAGGGAAATAGGATTCTGATAGTTAAACTTACCAATGGACAAATCTGCCGCAAACACGTGGATCAAACAAAAAGGAGGTTCAGCAACCCCATAGAAGAAGCAGAGGAAGAACACGATGTTGAGTTCACTCCACCAGGTGACCGAACACCGGAACCAAAGGGAGGAGAGCCCAGTCACTGTGGGCAGTCCGGACAGGCCTGAGGCACCGCAAACAGCAGACACTCAGGCCAGCGCCCAACAACCGGAGCCCCAACTCAGGCGCTCTACAAGGGAGCATAAACCACCAGAGAGACTCAACCTGTGATCCCAATAAGACTTTGGCGGGGAGGTGATGTCATGTATTCAACCAGCAATGTAACCCATGTATAATCTGATCTAAGTTGTACACTGTGAGAACACTGACCACTCGGTGGGAGACACTCCTAATCTGGGCCTTCAGGTACAAAAGGGGAAGCTCCACCCACCTTCATCACTTTGAGTGCTAAGGAATAAAGGACAGGTCACAGACTGACCTTCTCTCCAGCATGGGCCTCGCGTGCATTTATACTGTATAGTAAGGACCTACCACTCTCTGTCTCTCTCTCCCCTCTCCCCCCCTCTCTCTCTTTCTCTCTCCCCTCTCGCCCCCCCACCCCACCCCCCACCCTCTCTCTCTGCCTCTCTCCCTATCTCTGTCTCTCTCTCCCTCTCTCTATGTCTCTCTCCCCTTTCCTCCTCTTTCTCTCTCTCTCTGCCTCTCTCCCCTCTCCCTCTCTCTATGTTTCTCTCCCCTTTCCCCCTCTCTCTCTCTCTCTGCCTCTCTCCCCTCTTTCTCTCTCTCTCCCCTTTCCCCCTCTCTCTCTCAGTCAGCCTCTCTCCCCTCTTGCGCTCTCTCTCTCTCTCTCCCCTTTCCCTCTCTCTCTCTCCTTCTCTGTCCTTCTGTCTCTCTGTCCCTCCCTCTCTCTCCCTCTCTCCCTCTGTCTCTCTGTCCCTCTCTCTCTCTCTCTCCCTCTCTCCCTCTGTCTCTCTGTCCCTCTCGCAGGGGGTTATTTTGGCCAATGGGTGAAAACAGATGCTAAAATGGCTGCTGTGCTAACCTGTTTGAAAGTCTGGTTTCAGCAGACAATTTTGGTCCTAATTGCTGATTTAAAACGAAACACTTACATTTCTATAGCGCCTTTCACAACCTCTGAATGTCCCAAAGCGCTTTACAGCTGATGAAGTACGTTAGAAGTGTTTGCATGGTGACTATGAACTGTTTTTATTTCAGATTTTCAGCAACCGCAGTATTTTGCTTTTCCACTTATGAAGTGTAGTCACTGTTGTAATGTGCGAAACGCGGCAGTCAATTTGTGCACAACAAGCTCCCACACACAGTAGTGTGATAATGACCAGATACTCTGTTTTAGTGATGTTGATTGAGGGATAAATATTGGCCCAGGACACTGGGGATAACTCCCTTGCTCTTCTTCAAAATAGTGCCATGGAATCTTTTATGTCCACCTGAGAGAGCAGACGGGACCTCGGTTTAACATCTCATCCCAAAGGACGGAACCTTAAGGGGTTGCATTGTTAAAAGACCGTACTGTAGGCCATGGCCCCAGACAGGCTGCTATCAGTATAGGCCCAGACAGGCTGATATCAGTATAGGCCCAGACAATGGGCCGGATTCATTTGAATACAAATGCTACTAGAAAACAACATTTACATATGCAGTTACCTTGGGAAGGTTGCATTGTCAGAAACATAAGAACATAAGAACATAAGAATTAGGAACAGGAGTAGGCCATCTAGCCCCTCGAGCCTGCTCCGCCATTCAACAAGATCATGGCTGATCTGGCCGTGGACTCAGCTCCACTTACCCGCCCGCTCCCCATAACCCTTAATTCCCTTATTGGTTAAAAATTTATCTATCTATGATTTGAATACATTCAATGAGCTAGCCTCAACTGCTTCCTTGGGCAGAGAATTCCACAGATTCACAACCCTCTGGGAGAAGAAATTCCTTCTCAACTCGGTTTTAAATTGGCTCCCCCGTATTTTGAGGCTGTGCCCCCTAGTTCTAGTCTCCCCGACCAGTGGAAACAACCTCTCTGCTCTATCTTGTCTATCCCTTTCATTATTTTAAATGTTTCTATAAGATCAGCCCTCATCCTTCTGAACTCCAACGAGTAAAGACCCAGTCTACTCAATCTATCATCATAAGGTAACCCCCTCATCTCTGGTATCAGCCTAGTGAATCATCTCTGTACCCCCTCCAAAGCTAGTATATCCTTCTTTAAGTAAGGTGACCAAAACTGCACGCAGTACTCCAGGTGTGGCCTCACCAATACCCTGTACAGTTGCAGCAGGACCTCCCTGCTTTTGTACTCCATCCCTCTCGCAATGAAGGCCAACATTCCATTTACCTTCCTGATTACCTGCTGCACCTGCAAACTAACTTTTTGGGATTCATGCACAAGGACCCCCAGGTCCCTCTGCACCGCAGCATGTTGTAGTTTCTCCCCATTCAAATAATATTGCCTTTTACTGTTTTTTTTTCCAAGGTGGATGACCTCACATTTTCCAACATTGTATTCCATCTGCCAAACCTTAGCCCATTCGCTTAACCTATCTAAATCTCTTTGCAGCCTCTCTGTGTCCTCTACACAACCCGCTTTCCCACTAATCTTTGTGTCATCTGCAAATTTTGTTGCACTACACTCTGTTCCCTCTTCCAGGTCATCTATGTATATTGTAAACAGTTATGGTCCCAGCACCGATCCCTGTGGCACACCACTAACCACCGATTTCCAACCCAAAAAGGACCCATTTAACCCGACTCTCTGCTTTCTGTTAACCAGCTAATTCTCGATCCATGCTAATACATTTCCTCTGACTCCGCTTACCTTTATCTTCTGCGGTAACCTTTTGTGTGGCACGTTATCGAATGCCTTTTGGAAATCTACACCACATCCATCGGTACACCTCTATCCACCATGCTCGTTAGATCCTCAAAGAATTCCAGTAAATTAGTTAAACATGATTTCCCCTTCATGAATCCATGTTGCGTCTGCTTGATTGCACTATTCCTATCGAGATGTCCCGCTATTTCTTCCTTAATGATAGCTTCAAGCATTTTCCCCACTACAGATGTTAAACTAACCGGCCTATAGTTACCTGCCTTTTGTCTGCCCCCTTTTTTAAACAGAGGTGTTACATTAGCTGCTTTCCAATCCGCTGGTACCTCCCCTGAGTCCAGAGAATTTTGGTAGATTATAACAAATGCATCTGCTATAACTTCCGCCATCTCTTTTAATACCCTGGTTTGCATTTCATCAGGACCAGGGGACTTGTCTACCTTGAGTCCCATTAGCCTGTCCAGCACTACCCCCCCTAGTGATAGTGATTGTCTCAAGGTCCTCCCTTCCCACATTCCCGTGACCAGCAATTTTTGGCATGGTTTTTGTGTCTTCCACTGTGAAGATCGAAGCAAAATAATTGTTTAAGGTCTCAGCCATTTCCACATTTCCCATTATTAAATCCCCCTTCTCATCTTCTAAGGAACCAACATTTACTTTAGTCACTCTTTTCCGTTTTATATATCGGTAAAAGCTTTTACTATCTGTTTTTATGTTTTGCGCAAGTTTACTTTCGTAATCTATCTTTCCTTTCTTTATTGCTTTCTTAGTCATTCTTCGCTGTCGTTTAAAATTTTCCCAATCTTCTAGTTTCCCACTAACCTTGGCCACCTTATACGCATTGGTTTTTAATTTGATACTCTCCTTTATTTCCTTGGTTATCCACGGCTGGTTATCCCTTCTCTTACCGCCCTTCTTTTTCACTGGAATATATTTTTGTTGAGCACTATGAAGCACTATAAAGATGTTATCATACAGACCGGCTGTGGTCAATGTAATCATGGACAATGACCCTAAACGCGGGACAATTAGCATCAGGAGTGTTTCTGCGGGAAACATTCACACATTCACAGTACAGGAACAGATGGCCATCCTTCACATCAGCTCAGCAGGTAATTTGTTTGAAGATATTGCATTGGATTTTGTGTAAAGAAGAACCATTTCGAAGAGAGAAGGGCAGTTACACAGTTGACAAGAAGGATGCAAGTTGGTAACTCCGGCCCCAGCCTACAATCAACATCAGGAAACAAGCGATGAGTGGGTGATTGTATGTTTCAGGCAAATCATAGATGGGTTTAGTCTGTGTGTATTGTGTGTAACAGTCGCATGGTGGACGGGTTTAACCGTGCCATATTGTGTCAGTGCAAAGTACCCTTATGTAGGCGTTTGTACTTTGGGTTTTGTTATTCCGATATAAATTGTAGGGATTTACACAGGGGAGGTAATTGTGTGTCTGCTCAATAAATGAACCAATCTAACGTTGAGCCAAAATCCTGTGCCGTGCATATTTTGTTCTCATAAATTCTGAAGTCAAAAAACAGTGTGTAACAGGGGACCGGTACCAGAAACCCTTACAGTACGTGCAATGAAATACTTGTTGCATTGGCAGCTCTGCCAGAAAGCCTGAATGTCAGGGAGCATGGAGGAGTCCGGCACCAACCTCGTCCAGGGCTTCGCACAGGGCTTGGAATCCATCCATTCCAGCATGGAAGTGGTGGGAAAATTCATTACCACACTTGAGGACCCAACCACGATGCAGCGTCTGATGGACGATGTCTCAGCTTCCATTGCAGCACAAGCAGATGCCATCCAACATCTGGGTACTGCCACACAAGCTCAGACTGAAGTTACGCAGGCTCAGACTGTTGCCACCCTGGCTGGGTTTACCGGTGAGGAAAGGGGTGTGCAGGGAACCACAGCAGACCAGGAGTCTGTATACCAGCAGATTGTAAGGATTGCTAAGGCACGGCCCTGGGGGAGTAACAATGGCTGCATGGGTCAACACTGCTGTCCTCTCTCAGGATGACAGCATTATCTGTCCCTCTCTCTCTCTGTCTCTGTCCCTCCCTTACTCTCTCTCTCTCGCTCTGTCTCTCCCTCTCTCTCTCTCTCTCTGTCTCTCTCTCTGTCTCTCTCTCCCGCTCTGTCCCTCTCTCTGTCCCTCTCACCCTCTCCCTCTGTCCCTCTCTTGCTCTGTCTCTGTCTCTCCCTCTCTTTCTCTCCCTCTCTCTATCTCTCTCCGTCTCTCGATCTGTCTCTCCCTCCCTCGCTCTGTCTCCCTCCCTCGCTCACTCTGTCTCTCTCCCTCTCTCGCTCTGTTCTGTCCCTCTCTCTGTCTCTCTCCCACCCTCGCTCTGTCTCTCTCACTCTCTCTCTGATCCTCTCTCTTCCTCTCACTCAACATAAGAACATAAAAATTAGGAGCAGGAGAAGGCCATTCAGCCCCTCGAGCCTGCTCCGCCATTCACTAAGGTCATGACTGATCTTGTACCTTAACTCCACTATCCTGCCCGATCCCCATATCCCTTGATTCCCTTAATATCCAAAAATCTATTGATCTCTGTCTTGAATATACTCAACGACTGAGCTTCCACAGCCCTCTGGGGTAGAGAATTCCAAAGATTCACCACCCTCTGAGTGAAGAAATTTCTCCTTATCTCAGACCTAAATGGCTGACCCCTTATTCTGAGACTGTGACCCCTGGTTCCAGACTCCCCAGCCCGGGGGAAACATCCTCCCTGCATCTACCCTGTCTAGCCAGGTAAGAATTTTATATGTTTTAGTGAGATCGCCTCTCATTCTTCTAAATTCTGAGAAATATAGGTCTAGTCTACTCAATCTCTCCTCATAGGACAATCCCCCCCCCATCCCAGTAATCAGTTTGGTGAACCCTCGTTGCACTCCCTCTATGGCAAGTATATCCTTCCTTAGGTAAGGAGACCAAAACTGTGCACAGTACTCACCCTATATAATTCCAGTAAGACGTCTTTACTCTTATACTCACATCCTCGTGTAATAAAGAACAAGAACATAAGAAATAGGAGCAGGAGTCGGCCATTTGGCCCCTCGAGCTTGCTCCACCATTCAATAAGATCATGGCTGATCTGATCATGGACTCAGCTCCACTTCCCTGCCTGCCCCCATAACCCTTTACTCCCTTATCGCTCAAAAATCTCCGCCTTAAATATATTCAATGACCCAGCCTCCACAGCTCTCTGGGGCAGAGAATTCCACAGATTTACAATCCTCTGAGAGAAGAAATTTCTCCTCATCTCAAAGGCCAACATACCATTTGCTTTCTTAATCACTTGCTGTACCTGCATGTTAACTTTCAGTGATCCATGTACAAGGACACCCAGGTCCCTCTGAACACCAACATTTCCCAATCTCTCACCATTTAAAAAATACTCTGCTTTTTTATTTTTCCTCCCAAAGTGGATAACTTCACATTTCTCCATATTATATTCCATTTGCCACGTTCTTGCCCATTCACTTAGCCTGTCTATATCCCCTTGAAGCCTCTTTGCATCCTCCTCACAACTTACATTCCCACCTAGCTTTGTATCATCAGCAAACTTGGATATATTACATTTGGTCCCCTCATCCAAATCATTGATATAGATTGTGAATAACTCGGGGCCCAAACACCGATCCTTGCGGTAGCCCACTAGTTACAGTCTGCCAACCTGAAAATGACCCGTTTATTCCTACTCTCTGTTTTCTGTCTGTTAACCAATCCTCAATCCATGCTAATATATTAACCCAAATCCATGAACCCGATATTTGTTGAATAACCTCTTGTGTGGCACCTTATCGAATGCCTTCTGAAAATCCAAATACACCACATCCACTGGTTCGCCCTTATCTATCCTGCTAGTTACAACCTCAAAAAACTCTAACAGATTTGTCAAATACGATTTTCCTTTCATAAATTCGTGTTGACTCTGCCCAATCCTATTACAATTTTCTAAGTGCCCTAAGAGCAAGATCGGAGGCTGATTAAAGGCCCAAGAGCAGGGAGCAGAGCGAGAGACAGGCTGGAACTTAAAAGTGACATCATGGGACAGCAGGTAGGTGATTGGTTGGTAGTTATTAAACTAAGTCAGTGGTTTAAACTAGCACCGGGAACCTATACCAAAAACTTTAGTTAATAATCTATTAAATAGAGGCAAGGCAGGGCATGTCAGTCACATGGAATACACATCCTGGGCCAAGTGCGAAGTCCTGGATGTTTCTCGTGCAGGAAGTGACACCAGCTACTGCAGCTCGAGATCAGTGTTTCGAAGCTTGAGCAGCGGCTGGAGTCACTGGTACATCAGCGAGGCTGAGAACTCTGTGGATAGCATGTTTCAGGAGGTGGTCACCCTGCAGCTTAAGAGTGTGCAGGCAGAGAGGGAATGGGTGACAACCAGACAGAAAAGAAGGTCCAGGCAGGGAGTGCAGGAGTCCCCCGAGTCCATCTCGCTCTCCAACCAGTATTCTGTTCTGAGTACCGGTGGGAGCGATGGTTCCTCTGGGGAATGCAGCCAGAGCCAAGTCCACGGCACCACGGCTGGCTCAGCTGTACAGGGGGGGAGGAAGAGAGGAAGAGCTATAGTAGTAGGGGATTCAATAGTCAGGGGAGCAGACTGGCGTTTCTGCTTTTTAATCTCCTAGCTCCCTAACCTCTGCCTGCAGGACCGCACCCCTCTTCCTACCCTCTGTCATTGGTCCCGATGTGGACCACAACCTCTGGCTGTTCACCCTCTCCCCTCAGAGTGCCCTGCAGCTGCTCGGTGACATCCTTGACCCTGGCACCAGGGAGGCAACATACCATCCTGGAGTCACGTCTGTGGCCGCAGAAACGCTATCCACGAAGTTCTCAGCCTCGCGGATGCACCAGTGACTCCAGCCATCGCTCAAGCTCTGAAACACGGATCTCGAGCTGCAGTAGCTGGTGTCACTTCCTGCACAAGTGGTCGTCCAGGCCACGAGAAGCCTCCAGGACTTCCCACACGGCACAGGATGTGTATTCCACGGGACTGAGCTGCACTGCCTTGTCTCTATTTAATAGATTATTAACTAACAACAGAATTAAACTTAAAAATTAAAAAAACACTCACCAGCGACTCACCAATCGGCTCCTTCCCTTGTGCCGACGTCACTTTTTTTACTCTGATGTCATTTTCGAATTCTGCCTGTGGTGAGTTGCTCCCCTCCCCTTCGCTGCCCCTTCCAAACCCCCTCCCCCTCCCCTCCCCCCTTGCCTCCGCCTTCCCCTCCCCCTTCCTCTCCCCCTCCCCCTTCCCTCCCCCTTGCCTCCGCCTTCCCCTCCCCCTCCTCCTCCCACTCCCCCCCTCCCTTCCCCCCTCTGCTTCCCCATCCCCTCCCCTCCCCCTTCCCCCATTCCCCTCCCAATCCCCCTCCCCTCCCCTCTCTCCCCTCCCCTCGCAATCCCCCACCCCCTCCCCTCCCCTCCCCTCCCCCCCACTCCCCCTCCCCTCCAGCTCCGCTCACGCTCCCCTCCCCCTGCTGCTCCCCTCCCCCCCCGCTCACCTCCTCCTCTCCCTCCCCTCTCCCCTCCCACACTCCCTCCCCGCACCCACCCCTCCATTCCTACCTCCCCTCCTCTTCCTGCTCCCCCTCCAGGCTCCCCTCCACTCCCCCTCCGCTCCCCCTCCCCTCCCCTCTCCCTCCGCTCTCCCTCCCCTCCCCCTCCCACTCTGCTCCCGCCCAGGTCCACTGCCTCCTCTGGGGTTGGGCCTCCTCTCCACCCCTAGCTCCTATTCTCCCCAGGTCCGCCCCCTCCCCCTCCCCCTCCTGAGGACGTCGCACTGTGCCGGGTGGCAATGGCTGGGCCCTGATGATGGCGAGGTTGTGCAGCATGCAGCAGGTGACGATGAACAGTGCCCCCCACTCCGGCGAGTACTGGAGGACTCCTCGCGAGCGGTCGAGGCAGCGGAAACGTTGCTTGAGCACCCCGATGGTCTGCTCGATGCTGTTCCTGGTGGCGGCTTGGCTTGCACCTGATGAGGGTAATGTGGTTGACGTGGTGTACATGGATTTCCAAAAGGCGTTCGACAAAGTGCCACATAACAGGCTTACAGCAAAGTTGAAGTCCATGGAATAAAACGGACAGTGGCAGCATGGGGAATTGGGTTAGGGACAGGAAGCAGAGTAGTGGTGAACGGTTGCTTTCCGGATTGGAGGAAGGTCTTCTTCTCTCTAAGGCAGTCCCTCGAAGCGAGGATGACCCGCTTCCAGCAAAAAGGGATGAGTTCACAGGTGTTTCAAATGAAGGACCTAATATTCCGGATCCCGAACTACATCCTGAAGGGTGGAAGATGCCTGTGTGTGGAATTTTTTAACGTGGGGTGACCGTTGCACACCAGCCACCACACGGGCTTGACAGAGCTAGGTCTTGGTCCAGTGGCAAGGATTAACCAGGATGACTGGAGACCTGCTCTGCTGCACGGACCTAGTGCAGACACATATCGCAGTGTGGGCTGGGCCATGCTGCCCCTGGGCCCTCGCCTCTCCTGAGCCCTGATCACATCCCTCTACAGTCTCTCACCGCTCCTTCGCCCCGACCTCGCCGCTCCTGCTGTACCTGCCTGCACTGCAGTCACCGACCTGGGTCATGGTGACGGCCAATCCGGACCGGCTCGTGCTGTACCCTGTAGTAGCACGTCGCCATGCTGTTCCCAGGCCGCCGCACGTGGTATACAGTGGGGTTCCCCAGGGGGCGCTTCTGGGACCATCACTTTTCTGGATATATATTAAGGACTTGGATGTGGTGTACAGGGCACAATTTCAAAATTTGCAGATGACACAAAACTTGGAAGTATAGTGAACAGTGAGGAGGATAGAAGACATAGACAGGCTGGTAAAATGGGCGGACACGAGGCAGATCAAATTTAACGCAGAAAAATGTGAAGTGATGCATTTTGGTGGAAAGAACGAGGAGAGAAAATATAAACTGACGGGTACAATCCTAAAGTGGGTGCATGAACAGAGAGACCGGCGGGTATATGTGCACACATCACTGAAGGTGGCAGGGCAGGTTGAGAAAGCGATTAAAAAGGCTTATGGGATCCTGGGCTCAAGAGACATAGAGTACAAAAGGGAAGTTCTGATCAACCTGTATAAAACACTGGTTCAGCCCTAGCTGGAGCACTGTGTCCAATTCTGGGCCCCGCACTTTAGGAAGGATGTGCAGGCCTTAGAGAGGGAGCAGGAAAGATTTATGAGAATGATTCCAGGGATGAGGAACTTCAGTGACGTGGATAGATGGGAAAAGCTGGGGTTGTTCTCCTTGGAGCAGAGAAGGTTGAGAGGAGATTTGATCGAGGAGTTCAAAATCATGTGGGGTCTGGACAGAGTAGATTGAGAGAAACTGTTCCCATTGGTGGAAGGGTTGGGAACCAGAGGACACAGATTTAAGGCGATTGGCAGAAGAACCAAAGGCGACATAGGGAAAAACTTTTACACAGCGAGTGGTATCTGGAATGCACGGCCTGACAGAGTGGCGGAGGCAGATTCAATCACTGCTTTCAAAAGGGTAAGTATTTGAAGGAAAACATTGTGCAGGGCTACGGGGAAAGGGCGAGGGAGTGGGAGCGGCTGAGGTGCTCTTACAGAGAGCTCAATGGGCCGAATGGCCTTCCGTGCTGTAACCATTCTGTGATTGTATTATACGAGAGCTGGGCCAGAGTGTTGTGGTTGCGGAGGTGAGTTGTGAGCCAGGTGGGGAGTGGATAGCCCATGTCGCTGAGCAGCCAGCCGCGAGCGTGACGTGATGGCTGGAAGAGAGCTGGCTCACCGGTCTGGCACAGGATGCCTGGATAGCGGGCATTGAGGGTGAGCACACCAACTGCACATTCACTTTGCAGTTACGGAATACATCAGCCTTGTGATGTGGTGCCCGCAAAGCCACGTGGGTGCAGTCAATGGCGCCCTGCACCATGGGGACGCCCTCTATCCTGGCAAAGCCACATGCCACTCGTCCTAATCCTCTCTGGTGATGGGGAAGGAAATGTAGTCCCTTCTCCTTCTGCCTTCATCCTGTGCCAGACCGGTGAGCCAGCTCTCTCCCAGCCACCATATCACGCTGGCGGCTGGCTGCTCAGAGACATGGGCTATCCACTCCCCACCTGGCTCTGACTCCCCTCCTCAATCCCAACACTCTGGCCCAGCTCTCGTATATTCACAGCTAGGCCGCCACCAGGAACATCATCGAGCAGACCATCGGAGTGCTCATACAACGCTTCCACTGCCTGGACCGCTCGGGAGGAGCCCACCAGCACTCGGCCGAGCGGCGGGCCATACTCGTCATTATCTGCTGCATGCTGCACAGCCTGGTCATCAGGACACAGCCATTTCCACCAGACTTGGAGGGGGAGGAGGAGGAGGGGACGGGGGGTGGGGGGAAGGGGGAGGTGGAGGAGGGGGAGGGGGAGGAGGGGGAGGAAGGTGAGGAGGAGGGGGTGGTGGGGGAGGGGGAGCAGAAGGGGGGAGGGGGTGAGGGAGGAGGTGGAGGGGGAGGAGGAGGGGGTGGTGGAGGGAGTGAGGTGGGGTAGGGGGAGGAGAAGGGGGAAGGTGAAGGAGGGGGAGGGGAGGAGGGGGAGGGGGAGGGATGGAGGAGGAACAGGAACGATGGAGGAGGCAGCCACTCAATCACTTGTGGATGGGTGGTCCGTGTCCGCCTCATTAGACTTCGGTCCCAATGAATTCCGGGCCATTTCACGGTTGCTTTGCACGTTCCCATTCCATCAAATTCTCATTACATTCCACACCCCAAAACTGAAATGAGAGACAGGACCAAATCTGCAACATTCCAATTAAAATTTTAGCCAAAAATATTAACCGCATATATAAGCAAGAATGAAAGTACTATTCGCCCTTGTGCAACACCTTATATCGCCTCTGAACACTTCCTTTACCTAATGTACTGCTCCTACGTAGTGTCTCCCTTGTGGCTGCAGCAGGGCTGGTGGACGGTGCCAGAGATACAGACGGCCTTACAGGACGCCCTCGATCAGCTCTGGGCCTGGAAGGCCCAGCTGTACACTGCACCATCTCAGGCTGGGCGGCGGCACTGGGCTGGCTGGATGACAGACAGCGACTAGTGCAATGACGGAGTGAGTGGCAGTCATAGGATCAGGAATGCTGAGATCCTGAGAGGGGAAAGCAGGTTCCTGCTCCACTGACCCAGTGCCCCGGGGCAGCACCTCAGTGTCCCCGACAATCTGCTGGAGCACGGATTGCTGGCTATGAGAGCAGTCCGAGACTCAATGCCACCAGCCATTGTCCACAGGACAGCAGCCTGGGTCAGGAGGTCTGGGTCCCCACAGTCTCTCTGGGAGTGCACCATCCTCTGCAGACAGCAGTCTGCGCAGCCCCCGGCCTGCGAGCACCATTGGAGCAGTGTATCACTCCAGGGAGCAGCACGTGCTGGAGCAGGAGAGCAACGGCAGTGAAGAGTGACGTCATCAAGGTCCAGGTCGGTGATTGGAGCGTGGGCAGATACAGCAGGAGCGGCGAGGTCGGGACGAAGGAGCGGCGAGGGATTGTAGAGGGATGTGATCGGGGCTCAGGAGAGGCGAGGGCCCAGGGGCAGCATGGACCCAGCCCACACGGCTATATGTGCGTGCGCTCGGTTTGTGCAGAAGAGCTGGTCTCCAGTCGTCTTGGTTAATCCTTGTCACTGGACCAAGACCTAGCTCTGTCAAGCCCGTGTGGTGGCTGGTGTGCAACGGTCACCCCACGTTAAAAAAATCCACGCACAGGCATCTTCCATCCTTCAGGAAGTAGTTCGGGATCCGGAATATTAGGTCCTTCATTGGAACACCTGTGAACTTTTTGGCATGGAAGCAAGTCATCCTCGACACGAGGGATGCCTCTAATGATCACGTCGTGCCAGTCTCTGAGGTGGAGCCTGTGGGTGAGAGATGCAGTGACATGGTGCTTGGGTCCTCCTCCTCTTCTCCTTTGTCACTCTCACTGAGGGCTCAGGGACAGGTTGCTCATCTGGTTGCTGATTACCTGGAAGCATAAAGGCACAAGACTCACATTAAGGTGAGGGCAGGGGACCAGGAATGGAGCAAGGAATGGAGACAGTATCAGGAGCTGGAAAGTGATAAAGTCTTCTGGTGTGAGGGGGAAGTAGGATGAGAGAAGGAGAGGGGTGTAGATACTGTTGTTGCCCCCAATGGGGTCGATGTTGCCGACGGCCATGGCGCCCACCACCTGCTGCCCAATGAGTCACAGCACTCGCTCCTCAAGGTCTGAGAGCTGCTGGAGCTGAGCTTCACCCCCGCCTGTCCTCTGCTGCTCCCTCCTATTGTGGGCCATCTTGGCCTGTAAAAGATATGAATGTGTGTGAGTCAGAGTCCATCTGTGTGTCTGGGAGATATGCCTGCCATCCTTGAATAGCTGTGAATGTAGGCAAGGTGTGAGATGTGGATGTGAGTTTGAGTAGGTCCAGATGTTTGGTGGCTGAGTGATGGAGGAGTGGTGGGAGGGGGAGAGGGAGGGGTGGGGGGGAGTAAGGGGTGGGTGAGGGGTGGGGAGTGAGGGGGAGTAATGGGTAGGGGTGGGGGAGGGGTGAAGTGGTGGAGGGGTGAGTGCGGGAGGGATGGGGAAGGGGGAGTGGAGGAGGGGTGGGGTGGGGGTGAGGGGGTGGGGAGAGGGAGGGGAGAGGGGGGAGTGAAGGGGAAGGGTGGGTGGGGCAGGGATGGGGAGGGGAGGGTTGGAGAGGGGTGAGTTGGGGGAGGGGTGGGGGAGGGGTGAGTGGGGTTTGGGGTAGGGGAGGGGTGAGTGGGGTGGGGAGGAGTGGGGGTGGGTGGGGGAGGGGTGAGTGATGTGGGGTGAGGGAGGGGTGGGGGAGGGGTGAGTGAGGGTTGGGGTGGGGGGTGAAAGGGTGTTGGGGAGGGGTGAGTGGGGGTTGGGGGTTGGGAGGGAGGGGTGAGTGGGGGTGGGGGTGGGTGGGGGAGGGGTGAGTGATGTGGGGTGGTGAGGGGTGAGTGGGGGTTGGGGTGGAGGGGGGAGTGAGGAGGGGTGGGGGTGGGGGTGGGGGGGTGAGTGGGGGTTGGGGTGGGGGAGGGGTGAATGATGTGGGGGTGGGGGAGGGGTGAGTGGGGGTGGGGGGGAGGGGTGAATGATGTGGGGGAGGGGTGAATGATGTGGGGGTGGGGGAGGGGTGAGTGGGGGGGGAGGGTGGAGCGTGGGTGGGGGGGAGGGTGGAGTGGGGGTGGGGGGAGGGGTGAATGATGTGGGGGTGGGGGAGGGGTGAGTGGGGGTGGGGGTGGGGGGAGGGGTGAATGATGTGGGGGTGGGGGAGGGGTGAGTGGGGGTGGGGGTGGGGGAGGGGTGAGTGGGGGTGGGGGGGGGGTGAGTGGGGGTGGGGGGGTAGGGTGAGTGGGGGAGGAAGGGTGGAGTGGGGGTGGGGGGGAGGGGTGAATGATGTGGGGGTGGGGGGAGGGGTGAATGATGTCGGGGTGGGGGGGAGGGGTGAGTGGGGTTTGGGGTGGGGGTGAATGATGTGGGGGTGGGGGAGGGGTGTGTTGGGGCTGCGTTGCTATGCGCAGTGTGCACAAACACAGGTTCAGACACAGGTATGTAGGATCTGTTCAATCAAGTACTCACCTTGACCACCCGACTTTTGTTTAGGAAGAAAGACTTACGTTTATATAGCACCTTTCACGACCACTGGATGTCTCAAAGTGCTTTTCAGCCGATGTGGTATTTTTGGAGTGTAGACACTGTTGTACTGTGGGAAACGCGGCAGCCAATTTGTGCACAGCAAGCTCCCACACACAGTAACATGACAATGACCAGATAATCTGTTTTTTTGTTTTGTTGATTGAGGGATCAATAATGACCAGGACACCGGGGATAACTCTCCTGCTCTTCTTTCAAATACTGCCATGGGATCTTTTACATCCACCTGAGAGAGCAGACGGGGCCTCGGTTTAATGTCTCACCCGAAAGGTGGCACCTCCGACAATGCAGCACTCCCTCAGCTCTGCACTGGAGTGTCAGCCTAGATTTATGTGCTCAAGTCTCTGGAGTGGGACTTGAACCCACAGCCTTCTGACTCTGAGGTGAGAGTGCTGCCCACTGAGCCACGGCTGACACTCTTTCATGGGATGTGGGCATTGCTGGCAAGGCCGGCATTTATTGCCCATCCCTAATTGCCCCTTGAGAAGGTGGTGGTGAGCCGCCTTCTTGAACCGCTGCAGTCCGTGTGGTGAAGGTGCTCCCACAGTGCTGTTAGGGAGGGAGTTCCAAGATTGTGACCCAGCGACGATGAAGGAACGGCCGATATATTTCCAAGTCAGGATGGTGTGTGACTGGGAGGGGAACGTGGAGGTGGTGGTGTTCCCATGCGCCTGCTGCCCTGGTCCTTCTAGGGGGTAGAGGTCGTGGGTTTGGGAGGTGCTGCCGAAGAAGCCTTGGCGAGTTGCTGCAGTGCATCTTGTAGATGGTACACACTGCAGCCAGGGGGCGCCGGTGGTGGAGGGAGTGAATGTTGAAGGTGGTGGATGGGGGCCAATCAAGCGGCTGCTTTGTCCTGGATGGTGTTGAGCTTCCTGAGAGTTGTTGGAGCTGCCCTCATCCAGGCAAGTCGAGAGTATTCCATCACACTCCTGACTTGTGCCTTGTAGATGGTGGAAAGGCTTTGGGGAGTCAGGAGGTGAGTCACTTGCTGCAGGATACCCAGCCTCTGACCTGCTCTTGTTGCCACAGTATTTATGTGACTGGTTCAGTTATGTATCCGCCCCTCAGTTATTGTCACCGCCCCCATTAAGACTGACTTGCAGATCAAATAAAAAAAAAACAAAGAGCCAAATGTTGCTCAAGAGAAGACCTGTACCACAGCTGCGGTAAAGACCATGGAAACGGGGTGGGCGCGCTCAGTTTTGGGCGGGGGGGCAATTTCTACCCCAATATTCCAAGGGCGGCCTGACTAAGGTCTTGTACAAGGACAAAACAGTACACCTCGTCTTATACTCAATTGTCCTATGGATACACCCCAACACCCTATTTGCTCGAGCTATCGCTGCACAACATTGCTCGTGTACCTTTAAGAACGTATGCACGAGAATGCCCTGACTATCTCCACCATCTTTCCCTGGAGGGTGTGTGAATGTTGAGCATTTGCCCTGCCCACACATATAATCCTGCACTTATCCAAGTTATACATCGTTTTCCAGCCATGAGTACCATCTTCCAACACATTAAGATCTGCCTGAATCAGACGAGTCTCTTCTACAGTTCTAACACTCGCACAGATCTCGGTATCATCGGCAAATGTGTAAATTGTGTTGCCAATTCCTGAATCCAGATCATTAATAAAAATAGTAAAAAGTAACGGTCCTAACACTGATCCCTGTGGGACACCACTGGTGACCGGTCTCCAAACAGATTCAGGTCCATCTATAACTGCTCTTTGCCTGGGTCCTGCCAGACAGGTCTGTATCCAGCTCGATCATATTCCCACTGTACCAGAGGCTCCGATCTTAGAGAAGTCTCTTGTGTCGGTACCTTTTCAAAAGCGTTTTGGAAATCGAAGTAGACAATGTCAACCATCTTCCCTCATCCACCAACTTTGTAATTTCTTCAAAAAATACAATTAGATTTGAGAGACATGACCTGTTTTTTGTGAAGCCATGTTGGGTATCCCTATGTTGCCATATTGGGTCTCCCTATCCAAGTATTCACATATTGCGTCTCTTAGGATTCTTTGAAGCATCTTCCCTATTACTGATGTTAAACTGATGGGCCTATAGTTACCCGGGTCTGCCTCGTCACCTTTTTAAAATGGGGACTACATTAGCCTCCTTCCAATCTGTAGGAACCATTCCACAGTGCAGTGAGCTATTAAACATATAGGCCAGAGGCTCGCACAACACATGCCCCATCTCCCGGAGAGACTCACACAGCACAAGTCCCATCTCCCGGAGGACCCTCACACAGCACAAGTCCCATCTCCCGGAGGGGCTCACACAGCACATGTCCCATCTCCCGGAGGACCCTCACCCAGCACATGTCCCATCTCCCGGAGGGGCTCACACAGCACATGTCCCATCTCCTGGAGGACCCTCACACAGCACAAGTCCCATCTCCTGGAGGACCCTCACACAGCACATGTCCCATCTCCCGGAGGACCCTCACACAGCACATGTCCCATCTCCCGGAGGGGCTCACACAGCACATGTCCCATCTCCCGGAGGGGCTCACACAGCACACGTCCCATCTCCCGGAGGGGCTCACACAGCACATGTCCCATCCCCCGGAGGGGCTCACACAGCACAAGTCCCATCTCCCGGAGGACCCTCACACAGCACAAGTCCCATCTCCCGGAGGACCCTCACACAGAACAAGTCCCATCTCCCGGAGGGGCTCACACAGCACATGTCCCATCTACCGGAGGGGCTCACACAGCACATGTCCCATCTCCCGGAGGGGCTCACACAGCACACGTCCCATCTCCCGGAGGGGCTCACACAGCACATGTCCCATCTCCCGGAGGGGCTCACACAGCACACGTCCCATCTCCCGGAGGGGCTCACACAGCACATGTCCCATCTCCCGGAGGGGCTCACACAGCACATGTCCCATCTCCTGGAGGGGCTCACACAGCACAAGTCCCATCTCCCGGAGGACCCTCGCACAGCACATGTCCCATCTCCCGGAGGGGCTCACACAGCACATGTCCCATCTCCCGGAGACCCTCACACAGCACAAGTCCCATCTCCCGGAGGACCCTCACGCAGCACATGTCCCAACTCCCGGAGGACCCTCACACAGCACATGTCCCATCTCCCGGAGGACCCTCACACAGCACATGTCCCATCTCCCGGAGGACCCTCACACAGCACACGTCCCATCTCCCGGAGGGGCTCACACAGCACATGTCCCATCTCCCGGAGGGGCTCACACAGCACATGTCCCAACTCCTGGAGGGGCTCACACAGCACAAGTCCTATCTCCCGGAGGACCCTCGCACAGCACATGTCCCATCTCCTGGAGGGGCTCACACAGCACATGTCCCATCTCCCGGAGACCCTCACACAGCACAAGTCCCATCTCCCGGAGGACCCTCACACAGCACATGTCCCATCTCCCGGAGGGGCTCACACAGCACATGTCCCATCTCCCGGAGGACCCTCGCACAGCACATGTCCCATCTCCCGGAGGGCCCTCACACAGCACAAGTCCCATCTCCCGGAGGACCCTCACACAGCACAAGTCCCATCTCCCGGAGGGGCTCACACAGCACATGTCCCATCTCCCGGAGGACCCTCACCCAGCACATGTCCCATCTCCCGGAGGGGCTCACACAGCACATGTCCCATCTCCTGGAGGACCCTCACACAGCACAAGTCCCATCTCCTGGAGGACCCTCACACAGCACATGTCCCATCTCCCGGAGGACCCTCACACAGCACATGTCCCATCTCCCGGAGGGGCTCACACAGCACATGTCCCATCTCCCGGAGGGGCTCACACAGCACACGTCCCATCTCCCGGAGGGGCTCACACAGCACATGTCCCATCCCCCGGAGGGGCTCACACAGCACAAGTCCCATCTCCCGGAGGACCCTCACACAGCACAAGTCCCATCTCCCGGAGGACCCTCACACAGAACAAGTCCCATCTCCCGGAGGGGCTCACACAGCACATGTCCCATCTACCGGAGGGGCTCACACAGCACATGTCCCATCTCCCGGAGGGGCTCACACAGCACACGTCCCATCTCCCGGAGGGGCTCACACAGCACATGTCCCATCTCCCGGAGGGGCTCACACAGCACACGTCCCATCTCCCGGAGGGGCTCACACAGCACATGTCCCATCTCCCGGAGGGGCTCACACAGCACATGTCCCATCTCCTGGAGGGGCTCACACAGCACAAGTCCCATCTCCCGGAGGACCCTCGCACAGCACATGTCCCATCTCCCGGAGGGGCTCACACAGCACATGTCCCATCTCCCGGAGACCCTCACACAGCACAAGTCCCATCTCCCGGAGGACCCTCACGCAGCACATGTCCCAACT